>NC_056733.1:153105686-153335686 GCF_019279795.1 Protopterus annectens | reverse complement strand
TTCTGAGTACGTATTAGGCACCAGAACTATGGAAAGATGTGTCCGTAACACGTTTTTGTGATTCCAGCAACCATGCATGACTGTTGGAACATATACATTTCGGATGACCTGACGAGAAGTCACAGATTTTACAAGACCTGTGTAGTGATTAATGGAACATTAGCTGCAAGTGGAATGTGTTCTGTTTTAATAATGGTAATGCCTACTTAGTGTTAGGTGAGCTTTATTTTTCCCCACCTTCTCCTTCTCTTTCTTTGTTTCACCTTTGAAGTGGGTATATTTAGAGATGGTGGTATGGTGAGGAGATGCAGGAGACTTGCCCTTTGTCTAAAGAATAGTTTTATATATTTTGCAACCTCAGGAGTGTCCTTTTAGACCATAACCTCCCATAAGGACTTAGACTTTTTAGCTTAGATTAATCACATGTTGAGTAAACAATATAAGGTTAATCATGGTAACTCTGTGTCAGCAGCATTAGTTGGGTCAGCAAAATAGTACACCTATCTTCTTCTTTCTCTTCTAGAGCGCGCAAGTGTGTGTGTGTGTAGCATTTCAGTCAACATTTGTCAGGTTAAAGCCCACCCCTAATACAACTATCATATTTGCAGTTACTGTGTGAATGGAATGCACCAGAACCTTGCCTATATCTCTTCCTGTTTGTTTTTTGTTTGCTCGATTGCTAATTGGGTTATTAAATTGATCAAAAGTCCCATTTTCATCATGACCCAATCCATGTGGCAAAGCTGAAAGTGTAGTACATCACGCAGAACACATTTATAGATATATAAACAAACACATACACGGAGGGAATTATGCATTACTTAATATTACAGAAGTAATAGAGTACATTGTTAGCATACATCTATGTAAGATAAGCAATGTTAGACTAGTAGCAATCAGCTAAAAGTTTTTGTATAGCTGAATTACCCATCAGATATACAAAAGTAGTGCCTAACTATAAAACAAAACTTACAATATTTAAAGTAGCAACAGTATTATAATTTGGTGGTGTTATAATAATAGTTATAAATGTTAATTTGTAGCTGGATAATTTTACCAAACTGAAATCTAAACCAGTGCACAGAAGATTAATAACAGCTTATATGGAAGCAAAACAGTCACTGTGTAAAACTTACTGGAATGATGCATTCAGTGGAAAAACTATAGAAGGAATGTGGAAAGTTTTGAAACAGAAATTGTTTGAATGCAAAAAAAAAAAAAAAATGTTTAACATCCACATCTAGGCATACAACATTAGAAGGATATATTTCCATAAGAACAAGATATTTGATTAAGGTGAGAGACAATATTAGAAATGAAAAAGAGGTCAAACTGCAACTTTGAAAACTGAAATAAGCTGGACAGACAAATTAAATATAATATGAGATAAGATCAAGAAAAATTCGAAGACATTTTATATAAAGATGTTGAACATAATAAGAAACCATTTTATAGATGCATAAGATGCGGAAGGAGTAAAGACATCCAAACTGATAAACTTTGTATAGATTCTAAAATTTATTCTCAGACACAAAAGATTACAAATGTATTTACAAAATCTTACGCAAAACAGTTTGGTCCCACAAACTGGGTGATAAATTGTACTAGTGACATCCAGGTAACCTCTGATACTGAAGTCAAATTAGATTATATTGAAAAAGAACTACACAAACTAAACCCAAACAAAGCACAAGGAGGATACGGAATTAGTAATAATGACCTGAGAACACTTCAGCAAGAACTTACAGTACTATTATATGTATTATTTACTAGGTCATATAAATATGGGGAGATTTCTCAAGATTGGGGACATGCACGTATTAAACCTGTCTTTAAGGGAAAGTAGGACAAACCCAGAGTCATATATACCCTTAAATCTGCTTTCATGTTGTGGAAAAACAACGGAGAAGGTATTATTGGATAAGTTATTGTCAGAACTGGATAGGTTGGGACTTGAAACCATATATCAGCATGCATATGTTGAAAACAGATGTTTTATCATGTGTAACATGATCTATAACAATATTATAACAGCTATGAATGAAAAATTATGCCGTGATGTAATTTAAGTAGATTTAACTTCAGCATTTGACAGCGTCACACAAAAAACACTGATCAGTAAATTAGAACAACTGGGTACTGATATACTCTTGATAAGATGGATAGCTGCATGGCTTACAAATAGAGCATGCAAGTATCACACAGCAATTAGACAGGTGAAATCTTTGGTTACAGTCAGGATGACCCATAGGGCTCTATCCTAGGCCCATACTTGAGTAGACTGTATCTTTCAGATCTATGTTTTTTTATCTGAGGTGTTCTACGGTTTATATGCAGATGACCTGAAATTGATTAAACAGATTGCATGTGTTACAGGCAGGGGATGTCTGCAAAAGAACTTAACTAAATTGACCATTTGGGCACAGGAGAATATCATGCTGATAAATACATCAAAAACTAAGCATATGATATTTGGGAGACATAAACTGAAAGGCAAGTATTTAATACAGTACACTGATTGAAACTGTAGATCCATTTAAAGACCTGGGTATATGGGTAAATCCAGCTGAGTTTTTCTAATCATATTAACCAAAGACAATAAAATAAATGGTACTGAGCACATTGGTTGGCAAAAAATAAGTACTAGAAAAACAACAAAATACCAGTGTGTGGCAGAAGTATCCTTTAATAAAATGATAAAAATGATAAAATCCACAATAAGTCCAGTAAAACAAGTGAGATGAGCACTTTCACAACAAGTGTTGCTTCATCAGATCTACTATAGCACAGTTCACTGTCATTATATAGGAAAATAATCAATTAAACAATTAATGGAGTCAATTACCTCAAAGCCCTAGATCTTGGTGCAAGCTTTAAGGGAACACTACAATTCAGTCCCTTGCCTCTATTAGCAGCCAAATTGTAAATCCATTTTATTTCTAAGCACTCAATGTGGACCTTATTATCACCATACCACCTGTCATTTTGCCAAGTTCCAAAACCAAAAATTTAAACACATGGTCACTCCCTTCTTTCAATACATGTTTGGCCAAAGCATTCCAGTCATCCGTCCTATTAATGGCATACACATGTTCCCTAATGTGATTTCTAAGTTGCCTAGTAGTCATCCCCACATAGTAGGATCCACATATTTCACATATTGCCAGGTACACTAAATTATTACTATTGCAGTTAGCAGAAACATCAAAGGTATACAGACATCCATTCATAGGATGCATGAAAACATTGTCAGTCCTAATATAACTGCAGATATTACATTCTCCACATGCATGAGTCCCTGATACAACTGTACTAGCTTCATGATCAGAGCTGCTTAGTGATAGGGATTTGTAACATAATCGTTTCTTCAAAAAAGCATTGTTCTTATAAATAAAATGTGGTTGTTCATTTAAAACTTCCTTGAATTTAGGATCCGAGGTAAGAATTTTCCAATGCCTTTAATTATATTACACATAGAATCTACATCCGTCGAGTATGTAATAGACATCCGAAGACTGTCATCCCACTTGGGGTACTCATTCATACCAGCATTCTCTGTATTGTAATAGGGTCTGACTCTGTGTGATCTATGTGTAATCATGTCATTTTTTACGGTCCCAGCATCAAACTGTGTGCATCCTCTTTTCATATATTCATCAGACAGAACATCAAAGTGGACATGCATGCCACTATCCCTATTGTGTAACATTGCTGATCTATAAAACTGCCTTCTCATAGCATTTATTTTAGTTTTCTTAGGGTGCATACTCTTAAAATCTAGCTTATTGTTCACCTTACAAGGTTTCTCAAAAAGTTTGGTGACTACGCCACCTTGTACCCTTTGAACACTAACATCAGGGTAGTCTGCATTAGTGTTTGATTCATCGTACATGAACCTTGGGAAGTCTGTATTACCCTCTAAGTAACCCACAAAGGACCTGAGCTCTTGGGTGGTGTCTCCTCACAAAAGAAATGCATCGTCCGCAAAATGATTGTAATATAAAATCTTTTCTTTAAAATAATTACAGTCATTAAAAGCATATGTGTATTCCCATTGGGCTAGCACCATGTTTGCATAACTGTTTGCTCACATGGTGCCCATAGCTACTCCCACTTTCTGAATAAAATATTTGTCGTTAAACATGAAGACATTATTAGTTAAAATGAGCTCTAGTGAATAGCACAGCAGTTCTACATTATTTCTATTAAATTCTGATCTTGCTGTCAAAAACTGTCCAATAAACTCAATGCCTGTGTCATTAGGAATGCATGTAAATAGTGACACTATGTCCATGGTCACTAGAATATAGTCTAGATCCCCATTTGTTTCAGACCAATTAGCTAAACCCTTAATAACATGTTTGGTGTCTAATAGTATGGTGTCTACTTTATCTATTAGAGGCCTAAGCTGTTTCCCCATATAGATAGAGATGGGCTCAGTGGCCCAACCTTTCTCTGATACTATCGGCCTCATTGGTGGATTGATCAAAGGCTTATGCAGCTTAGGAAATCTATAGATTACAAGTATTTTAGGACGATCAACACAAAAGTAGTCATACAGGTCCTTCCCATCCTTCCTTCTAACAGGAGGTCATAAAGATAAAATTGGTTAATGATAGTTATAGACCTATAGGTTATATAAAAAGATTTATAAAGACTAGGAAGTCATTGTTTTTTACATTAGACCCAAACTTGAGCATGGAATAACTATATGGAAACCTTATAAGAAAATAAGCAAGAGTAAACTGGAAAGAGTACAGCAGAAAAATATCAACAACATCCATGGATGTGAAAATTTAAGTTGTTATGAAAGACTAAAATATCTGAACTTTTACAGTGTCTCATATAGATATATAAGAAGAGACCTTATTCGGGTATATAGGACATTCAGAGCCAACTACATCTAGAAAAATGTGGTATTAGAAAGTCATAGAGAATCATCAGACAACCTGTGTAGAAGATTCTGTAGGAATGAAACGTGTACTAATTAGTTCTCTTCTCAGTAGCTGATGCTTGTAACAGACTGCCAAATTACATTAAGTACTAGTTTGGATATTTTTAAGAAAAGCCTGGACACTTACTATGGGAACAACTGTTTTGGTATATTGGCAGGTTAGAAAGACATTAATGTCCATGTCGGATATATTTGTATGTATGTATGTATATATTTTCATTAAGTGGGCATTTTACCTGTACTGTGTTTTAAAACAAAGAGTTAGAAGGTCACACTGAAAAAACAATCAGCAAAAACTAAATGAAAACTCCAGCCAAGCTAGAACTTCCAATGAGTGACCTCCCAAACCTCCTGTAACAGAAGCACATGGGATATATGCTAATGACCCCTATGAACATCAAGTGTTTCAGCTATATGGCGATTCTGATTGCCCATGACTTTTGCGCCATATAGCTGAAACACCTGATGTTCATAGGGGTCATTTGCATATATCCCATGTGCCTCTGTTATAGGAGGTTTGGGAGGTCACTTATTGGAAGTTCTAGCTTGGCTGGAGTTTTCATTTAGTTTTTACTGTGCTGTGTTTTAATAGTAGAGTATAATTAAATACAACTTGTAAGAAGGATAGCAATAAGAAAAGCTACTAGCCATGTTTGTGAAAGCAGGCAGATTTGTTTTCTTCCAGCAGGTGTTTCTTTTGGAATGATGTAAGTAAACTTTAATTGGAAGAGTTGAGGTAATATATTTCAGCCTGCCGGAGTAATTTTGGAAAATGCTCTTTTTACTGATTTGCAGAGAATGGTTCTGACTTAGATATGGTGTGAGTTCTTTGTGAAGCATATTTCTTAACGGAGGTCACTGAAATACACTGGTCTAAAATTAAAATAATTTAGTAGTTTTATTAATTTATTTATTTATGTATGTATTTATTTATTTACACTTGTTTACCAAGTAGTGTCCACTAAACAAAAAGTCCTTTTCCAGTGGAGACCCGGGGAGAAAAGCTCCAGTGAATATACATATACAATATAAATAAAAGCATAAACAGGTTACAAGAGATGCAGTTATTACAAATAAAGCACCAATGTGGCATGCAGAGCTTACACTAATGCATGTGCAGGTTACAAAAGATGCAGTTTTTACAAATAAGGCAGTAAGAAAACATGGTAAATAGCATAAAACGGATAAAATAAAAATGAAACTTTCTGTAAAAGCATTGATATAACATTTAGCAATTTACAATATTTTTGTTAAATTGGGGTGGCTACTTCAAATGTTTAAGAGGTGTGGTCAGAGTAGTAGATGAAAAAAGGGGGGTATAGGTTAGTCTAAGGCATAGCATGGACATAGCCAATGGGATAGGAGATATAGCCTTAGTTCTCACTTAAAGTCTTTTGTATGTGCAGTTGAGAGAATTTGTTGCGGGAGCGAGTTCCAGATCTTTTGTAATTTTGTGCAGTATAAGTAGTAACCATAAGAGTTATGAGATTTATTTACCTTAAGCAGGACTTTGTCAGCTAACCTAAGAGAGGTAAGGTTTTTGTAAGGTTGGTCAAGGTTAGTTAGGGGTGGGCAGTGATTAGGTTTACACATTACTGTGAGGGTTATTGATAACTGGTTTTGGATGAGTAAGTTTGGGAGTTCTAACCAATTTAATTGTTTAAGGGCAGTGCAATGATATGTTTTTGGGGTAGGTTAGTTACAAATTAGGCTATCATGTTATAGCAGGATTCAAGGTTGTTTTACAAAGGTTTGTAAATATTTGGGAACAATAGAGAAGTTAGGATAGCAAGTGGGTTCTTGCTGTGGCCAGTTTAGCATGGTCTGAGAGATGAGGTTTTGCCCTGTAGACTGGTACCTAGTTTAATATGGACTTTTTTAACAGTCTGTGCTATATGTTTGTCAAGTTTCAATCCATTATCTATGGTAACCCCAAGAACTTTAGTGTGTTCAACAGGTTCTATTTTAGTGTCATTTGAGGAGAAAATAGATAGTGGTTGGCTATTGGCAAGTGAGGAAGGATTTGAAAAGACCATAAGCTTTGTTTTATTGGGCTTTAGTATAACTAGTATTAGTATAAGTATATAAGTTGACTCCTGACATAGGCGTCATAAAGTTTTGCTGTAACTGGTAATTAGCTGTTTTTTTTTCTTTTTGGGTCAGTTATGTTCTCTGCTATCTGACAGAAGAATGAATATCAAAATCCAAGTATTCTGCTGTGTAGATTAGAGTGGCATTAACTGGGCCATTTTTAAAGTGGCAAAATGAAATGCTTATTCATGTACTTGGATGTGTGAGCCTGTAAGCATAATTGAGTTAGTGTAACACTTTATCAGCTTGGAACTCTACTTGCTCATATAGGGATAAGTGAATGATCCATTAGTACCCTCAGATACATTGTAACAGTATGTGTGTGTCTGCTCGTGTGTGTATACATACAAAAATATGACTGAAGTGTATATATGATACCTCTGCCAACACTAGCATTATTACCACTAATTATAGGTTGAACCACGTTATTTGTTTTCCAAAGCCTCATTCACGGTATCTCATTTACTTTAATGCACTTGTGTATATATAGCCATCTCATTCCCTTAATTATCACTTCCTGTTTCTTCAGACATGATTTATCTTGCTGACTCTTTTTGTGGAAAGTAGCTTCTGGGTAGACATCTATCAAAATAATCATCAGTTTGGTTTCTTCTAATTCTGCATCAACAAATTTTCATCTAATCACATTAGGAACATTTGCTAGTTACCATTAGATATTTTCTCTTTAAATGGTGTTATCCACATATTCAGTGTAACGAAGCATATGCAAAATATACTTCTATTTCTGTATTTTTAATGTAAACTTAAATTCAGTCTTGCTAAACTAAAGAATCTGGTCAGGAGATAAAAGCATGCAGTAGTCACAAGGAAGGAAGGTCACTGGATGATTGACTGGAGGATAGAAAATGAAAGAGATGCACTACAGTGTGGAAGTTGAAAGAAGAGATGCATGCCTTTATTTGTATGCACGCTACCTTCTTCATATCAGAAGTGTGGCTTTAATATCTATTTAAACTGTCAGTAGTTCTGAAAAATAGAATCATCTTCATATAGCAACTGTACTTTAATATAAATAGTTGTCCAGCATAACTGAACAGAGAAACACCAACATAGCATTTGTTTCTTACTAAACAGTATAATGAACTTTTGGTTTACATTACAGATTACATTTTTATTTTCTCTTTTGCCATAGAGGTACAGCCTAGGAACTGGAAAAAATGAAGAAAGAAAGAAAATCCATGTGGAATTAATATGATTCACATGAAATATTAGAAATTAAATAAAACTGAATAACTCCAGCAGATTTGTAATAACACTGTAAAATATACCCAATTCAATACTACTCAACATCTTGAAAATATCTTAGGGTCCAAAAGCAAACGTAATAGCGTACAGTCATAAAGACTGTGGTTCTCATTATGAAAAGCATAAGCACACTATACCTGGGAAAACTTCAGACATAAATCCAGGCTCCAAAAGATTATACCACTCTGTTTATTTCAAATTAGTGCTTTCATTTTAAACTGTGTTAAAATTTCTTCAGACAAAAATGAATAAAAAAGAAACCCTTTTTATATCGCATTTAGAATCTTTAGACCAATCATAATCTAGTTCAGCACCACACACCCGGAAAACGATGAGCCATTCATAAATTGTGAAAAAACACTCTGATAAAATTGCTAAATATACTGCTTCATATAAAAAGTATTTAAACTTAATAATTGAGAAACAAGCACAGGAAGGTGTCCAACAAAACCAATAAACACTCAAAAGACACCAAAGGATCACAGGCAGCAAACCAACGATAGTACTTCTCTCAAGATTAGCGCAACTGCAAAACAGAAAACGCCACCACGAAATACTCTTAAACGCTTTAATTCTTATAAAACTTAATAATTGAATAAAATTGTTTAACTATAAAGCATAATTGAGCCAAAAAGAAAAATGAAAAAGGAAGCAAGTTCATGTTATCATCTTGTTGCTCTTAACTTAAGCAAGGGAGCTATACTTGCCCGTTTATTTAAACCAGGCCATTGTAGGCATTCCAGTAGATCTGCCAATAGATCTCCCTTACAATAGATCTCCCTTACTTTGTGTAACACTTTTCACAGTCCCCACCTCGGGTCCATTCTTATTTTCTCCAGTATTGGGAACTTAATTGATCAGGGAATTCTACGGCATGTTTATAAACAGAGTTTGTTAGTTTAGCCTTTTTGATCTCCTGCTGATGCTCATAAATCCATTCAGAGTTTCCTCTCCATCTTACCAGTGTAGAATGCTTCACAATGTTGACAGAGGGCAACATACATCAAACATTTACTATCACAGTCCATTCTATTCTTTATTTTAACTATTCTGCCTTTAATGTTAAATCTGTCACTCACTTTTATCCAGTTACAATAGGACCATCGACCACATTGGTACATTCCCACATTATGTTGCCTATATAGGTTCAGACTCTCAAATATCTTTTTCAGTGTACATTGCCTTCTAAAAACCACCTTCAGTTTTATACCATCCTTCTCTTGTAATAATCTTTCACTTAAAAGTTTTCAATTTTTCTCTAAAATAGCTCTGATGTTAAAGGTATGAGGGCTAAAAGTAAGGATCATAGATGTAGAATAAACTTGAGAAACTGCAGTCACCTGTTAAAAGTCATGTCCATCAGTAAAAATATGCCTTTTATTTATGGTCAATAAAGTGGAAAAATGGCCCATTCTTCTTTTGTTGATTACTTTGTCACTTCTTCCAACAAATTGGCCGGATATCCACAATTCTTAAACCTACATTTCATCAATTCACACTCTTCCAGAAAATGCTGATCTAAAGTGACCATCCAGGCCACTTGTACCAGTTGGCCCTTTACCACCGCCTTCTTTTGGAAAATCAGATGGCAGCTAGTAAAATGGAGCAATTTATTAGTAAGTCCCCTTCCGATAAATACTTGAAGTATAACACTGGTTAACACTGCTCTTTGTTAATAGAACATCCAGGTATGGAAGGGATTGATAGTTAAATTGACTAGTAAAAGACAAAAAAGTTGTCATATGGTTGATATATTCAATAAATATGCTACATTTGAACTTGGCCCCTTTCCATACGATAAATATGTCATTCAAAAACCTTTCATAAAAATAAAAAAAAAAACCTCTGGAGTTCACTATTTTTTAAATATTTATGCCCCCATTCCAGCATGATGATATTTGCAAATATTGAGCCAACCAGTGAGCCCATGGCTATGCCTTCCTTTTGTAAATAGTTGGATCCTCTAAACCAAATAAAATTATTCTTGAGAACTATTTCCAAAATTTCTTCATAAAGATTTATATCTTGGTTTACCCTCTTCCTATATAAATAATCAGTAAACCATAAAATGCTAGTTTCATGTTGAATTGAGGTATATAAATATTTGATATCCACTGTAACCAAAATATCAGTTACACAAAATTGCAACTCATTGATTCTGTCAAGAAATTGCCTCCTCTAGCAGTGCTTTTAACTTATTGTCCAAAAATTTGGCTGCTGCAGATATTATAGAGCCTCTCCCATCCACCATAGGTTTCAATGGTGGGTCCCTTATATTTTTATGTATTTTAGGGACCCCAAACCTGGTGGGTGTCCTACGGGCCTGTATATCCATATACTTATATTCTTCGATGGAAATCCTGTTCTCTATGAACATATCCTTTAACTGCATATGGATAAGTAGATATTCCCCATTAAGTTTATTAATGGTGACCATTTCATATGCTTGTCATGTCAGAATGTCAGATATCCTCTCATTATAAGCTTCCATATCCATAATTATAACACCACACCCCCTTATCTGGTGTCATAATTCATACATTCTGTATTTTCAAAAAAAAAAAAAGTTCCCATTCTTCTTGCGTTAAGTTGTGGTTCCCCACACTTTGTGGGGATGAATAATGATTTCTCATCTAAAATTCACATACATTTTCATAAAGTGCCGGTTGAGGATGTAATGGGGGGTTAAAGGTACTCGCCACTCTTAGGGTATTATGGACTTCAGGTACTTCATTAAACCAAAGGGAAAGATTAAGCTTCCTTAAATATAATTTCAAGTATTGTTGTCTTCTACTGGGAACAAAAGAAAATCCTTTCACAAATAACTCAACATGTTTCATCCAGTGAGATACTAGAATACTTATAGATCCTAAAGTCTCCTTCCTTCCCAACCAATATCTTTACTTCATTAATTCATTTATTTCCCACTGAAACAGGTGGTACAACTTCCCTCATTATCTCATTGATCACTTCTGATTGCACAGGGATTGGTTGTTACTGGGGGGATGGGACCAAGTTGATTGAAATGATTGGTTCCTCATACCATTCTCTGTCCCTGCCCTCTTTCAGCCCTGATTGTTTATTCGGTTTATTATCTGCTCCAATCTGCATAAGAAGCGTTCATCTAAGGGTGGTTATTCTCACTGATATTTGAAAAAAAAAATACTTATTGTTGTTCTGCATATTATTTATTCATGTTTGATCTGAAGAGTTCCTTCCCCTGATTCATAAATCTTTGTGCAAAATTCTTTTTGTTTTTACTGAAACTCCACACTTGAATTTTTGGCAGGGGTGGATAAGCTTGCTGATTGTCATAGGCCAGTCTGTCCCTTTCTAGTTTCCAAATCTTTATTTGTTGTAACGTGCATTTTTTTTATTAATACTAGAAAACATTTAAGCATGATCTACCCTAAGCGTAGGGTACAATGGATTTGTGGTGATCGGAGAATCTAAAGCATTAACCTCCACCACTAATTTCCCAATCCATATGTTGTTATATTTCACCATGATATCCATATATTCACAGCCAACTTGATCAAAGAAATCCAACAATCGAGATGTAATGATGAACCCGCTTCCAAACCTGTTGGAAAATGCCACATCCCAAGTCCTTTTGACACATGACCAACCCTTATAGACAATTTTATTCAATTATTAAGTTTAAATACTTTTTATATGATAACTTAATTAGTATATTTAACAATTTTATTAGTTAGAACATTTTTTTGCAATTTATGAATGGCATTCTCATTTTCTGGGGGTGTAGTGCTGAACTAGATTATGATTGGTCTAAAGATTTTAAATGTGATATAAAAAGGGTTTCTTTTTATTTGTTGTTGTCTGAAGAAGTTTTAACACAGTTTAAAATGAAAGCACTAATTTGAACTAAACAGAGTGGTATCGTCTTTTGGAGCCAGGATTTGTGTTGTTTTAACTGTCAGGATTTTGTTTGTGCTGTTTTATTTGAAAACTTCAGACTTCTAAACAGATGACACTTAAGGGGAACAGACAGCTAAATGGATGACACTTAAGGGGAACATGATATCTGATAATCAGATGATTCAACAAAAGATGAGTTTACTAAACTTTACCCCTCCTCTCCCCAGGATATGTAAACTACACCAAAGTGCCATAACCTCAAAACATGTTGTATTTAGTTAGTATGTACAAATGAATGGAGGTCCAGGGATCCTTTAGCTCAGAAAGTTTTTGGCAGACATAACTCAGTCTGGCAAAAATAATGTAGTAAATGGTGTTTCAGCCATCTAGAGTAAAATTTTGGGCAAAATGTCTAGTTGTTCTTCATCATACAATTAATTTCACAGCTAAATAACATAAAACATTCACATCAACTTAATAAGTGACAGTTTATATGGTGAAAGTAGGAAAAACAGCTGCTGTGAAATGTGACCTTATCACTGTAGAATTTTTGGTAACAGTGCAAAAAATTACCTGAATGTATATAAGAAGCACGCATGTAGCTCCTTATTGGAGCCAATGTCCCTGATTCATAATATCTACTGTACTTTAAAACTCTTTATGCAAACTTATATGAAAAAAGTGGGTGAGAATCATAATAAAATAAATGTGAGTTAATACACACATTCTTGTAAAACATGAAGAAGAAGAGACTCATCACATCAGTGATTCAATATTTAAGCTACTTTTCTGTAAAAGCAAACATTGGCTTAACAAAAACTATGCTTAATATATAAATAAAGAGTGTAGTTATTACAACACAATGCACAGTGAGATGCAGCTACTTTTTAAAAGTGACATGATATTAAATATATGTCACAACATCTGAACATTAAAAAATAACAACGCTGACCTTTAAATATCATAGCAGAGGGCTGAAATGGAGCACTTTTTTATTTATTTATCTTTAACTGAAGGTCTTCTCAGACCACCATATATTTAGTGATAAAAAATCTTTGCTTTGGCTTATTTGAGATATTCATTATTATATCGAATCTTAAAAAGGTCTGTCTTTAAGAAGACAATCAGTAAGTCTAAGAGGACACAGGACTAAATCTAAGGCAGAAAGCAGCGTTCTGCCTAAATCATAGCAGCTGATGGTCTCAGATATTAACTGCTTCAATGCCACAGCAAAGTTAGCCACATGGCAGTGTGAACATTTACTCTAAGTGATGGTCACTGTTAATGTGACACCCCAACCTCCATGCACAAAATGGGAAAAAGCCAGTGTTGATCTGCACTGTGGAATGGTATTTACATAAATGACATGGCATGACAACCTAGAATCAATGGAAAAACTAGTGTGGATGCATGATAACAAAGACCAACAATTGAAAAGGATTTACACACTGTGCAGCTTTGGTACATATTGTGTGCGAATCACATTGGTGTAATATTGATATCCAATAGTAATTCTAAAACACAGGTATTAATAGTGTTTCTTGTTCTCTTCAGCGGCATAACACTCAAAGACTAAGCATACAGGTGAAGGTGAATAGGTACAAGGCAGAGCAGGCCAGTCAGGTCCATACACCATTGAGAGTCACAGGAAACTGAAGTAAAATGTTTGGAATAATGGTATAAAGGACCACCGCAAAAAAGGAAGCTGCTCCTGGTGTAGCTGCTATCCAGATTGGATGCAGAGGTTTACATGAAGACAGCTAAATGACATTTATGAGAAGAAGGTTGAGTTGTGAAATCACAGCAGATGTGAATACACATTGTAAGTATCACCAGAGTTACTGTCAAGGCAGCAGATATGCCAAATGGATTAGGAAATATTAGGCAGGAGATCACCTAACATACCCTGGCAGTGAAATATTTTGAATACCTTTCTTGATTACTGCTAACCATTTGCTCCATCTGTAAGTTTAGTTTCATAGGTTCATAGGTATGTACTAAGCTAATGGCCCTAGAGCCTTACAAGTCTAGCCCATGGAAGTGCCCTAGCATTGTGCTGCCCAAAGTTAGTTCCTAGTGCCTCTATCAAGTAGAGCCACTGGAGTGATCCCCAGAGTGAACTTTCTATTACCCATCCACTCATCAAGGTTTCTCTTGACGAGGGACAGCGAGGTGCTCTGCTTGACATGTATGGGAAGTCTATTCCAGGGCATGGGCAGTCTCTGGGTGAGGAACCTGCCCCTCCAGCATGTTCCATTGATTGTGGTAATGAGGCTGAGGTTTCTGGAGCATGTGGTGTGGAGGGATTGGGATTTCTTTAGATGTAGCATTTCTAACAGAGCTGGGTCAGACATGGCTTTGTAAGTCAAGCAGAGATCGCCTCTAAGTAGGCAATATGAGACAGAGAATAGGTGGAGTCTTTTGAGTCTGTCTGTGTAGGACATGTGTTTAATGCTTAGGATCCTCTTCGTGAGGTACTTTCATGGCCTCTCCAGCTGTTGCAGGTGTGTAGTGAGGTACATGCCAAATGGGACATTATACTTGATGACTGGTTTAATTAGGGAAGAGTAGAGAGAGATGATGACTTCTTTCTTCCTGGATGCAAAACCCTTGGTAATGAGATGTGCTACATAGAAGGAATTTCTGACCACAGTGGCAATGTGGTGGTCAAAGGAGAGGTTGCTGTCAGCCTGTGTCCCCAGATATCTTATAATGCCTTCAGTGGGCTCCCATCAATGTGGTAATTAGTGGGAACTGTTTTTACCAAATGGGATGATGATGCATTTTTTGGCATTAAGCTTAAGGCCGTGGTTTCGACACCAGCCGTTGGTCTCAGTGAGGCCTTTCTGTAGGATGTCTGCATCACTTGGAGAGATAATAATGGCTCCCAGCTTGCAGTCGTCTGTGAACTTGGTCAGCCAGGGTCCCTTTGTGTTCGCCTCTACTTCTGAGAAGTAGATGTCAAACAGGAGAGGACCCAGGACCGATCCCTGTGGGACTCCACTCATGACTGGTCGGCAGTCTGACTTGGAGTTCACTACTTTCACGCTGTGTGTTCTATCTGTGAGCCAGTTTGCAACCCACCTAGTGATATAGGGGTTGATGCCTAGTTTGGTGAGTTTATCAATAATTCCTGAGTGAGGAATGGTATCAAAGGCCTTGGCCAGATAGAGGTAGGCTGTATGCACTGCCTTACCTTCATCCACAGCCCTGGTGACTGACTCAAAGAAGTCAACCAGGTTGAGCAGGCATGATCTCCTTTCACAAAGCCAAACTGCATGGAGTCCAGCATCTGGAGATTTCCTATATCTTTGTTAATCAGGTCCATGGTGATGCACTCCATAGCTTTACATATCAGACTCGGCTTATGGGGCCATAATTCCCATGGTCTGTAGTCGCTCCCCCTTTATGGAGAGTGATGACTGCAGCAGTGCCCCATTCAGTAAGGACACAGCCTGAGGTGAGGCTGTAACTGAACAGGGCACATAGATGTTGTGCAGGTTCACTTTGTAGCTCATGTAGAACACAGCTGGGATATTATCAGGTCCCATGGAAGCTGTATTCTTGGCCTTGGACAATGCAGCTTTAACCTGTGCTGCAGTAATGCTGGGTTGCTGGCATTCTTCCAGTAATGTGATTGGTCCTTTAGGGGGGAGAGAGGGGTAATGTTGGCACTGAATCTGTCGACCAGTATGTTGGCAATATTTGTTGGCTCAGTATAGGAGGTACCATTGTGCAGTAACTCAGAGCAAATCTGGGTATTGCTGTGGAGGTTCTTGATATAACTATAGAAGACTTTGTGATTGTTTTTAGTGTCTGCTGCAATTCTGCCTTCATAGCTGGATTTAGTGGATTTGATGAGGGATCTCAACTTTTTGTTGAGGCTAATAAGGGAGTTTTTCTAGTCTTTGGACTTCAGATTTTTCTGCAACAGTTTCTTCCTTCTGTTGTAAAGTTTATCCTTTTTTTTTGAGGAGGGCGTCTTAGTTCTGTTAGGTATGGCTAGTTCCATGCATTTACATACATGTTTATACAATGCATTGGTGTATAATTTGGCAGTAATGCAGTTATTTTCCATTGGCATGGGTGCCGTGAAGTTAGCCACCTCTGTTTTTAGGAGTCCAAAGTCAGCTTTGGAGAAGTTTTTCAAGGTGGTTACCTTTGCAGGGGGTGTGGGTGCGATGTGGATTTCTATGAAGATTAGTTTATGGTCGGATCTGACCAGAGAGGGATTGACTGTTGGTATAGAGCAACGGTCGCCCATGTTAATAATAACCAGGTCAAGGATGTTGCTTCCTCTAGTGGGGGTCAGAATGAGCTGGTCCAGGGCATTGGAATTGATGAATTCCAGGAAGCGTTGGGCCAGTGTATTAGTGCTTGAGTGGTATTTCCAGTTGATGGAGGGGTATTTGAAGTCTCCTAGTATGAAAGTGCTGGGTTGGACCTTGATAGATTCCAGGGTGCTTAGGAACGTGGAGTGAAAGTCTAGGGACATAGTTAAGGACCTATAGCAGGTTACGACCTGAATTGTTGTCTTACCCAATGTTTGTTATACCTAAAGTATCTCAGATACGTTATGCTGGGCTACTAGTCTGGCAGTGTGCATATCCATTATGAATATGGAGACACCACCACCTTTGGAGCTTCGGTCCATGTTTCGGGGCCGAAAGGTGTGGAATGAGTTAGAGCCTGGTAGCACAGGAGTGCTTTCTGCCGGTTTAAACCAGGCCTCAGTTACAGCACAAATGTCAATGTTCTCCATTTTGAGGAGTGTTTCGAGTGAGTGCATTTTGAGATTTAGACTTCTAGCATTGAGCAGCATGACCCTCAGACTGTATTTATTTATAGCTGTTATGGTGGTAATTTGGTCTTTGCGTATCTACTTTGGTACAAGTCTTTCATGAATGGTCCCTTTTCAACATGCATACACTTATATCGGGAATAGCATGGATATTTACACTCCTTCATCCTAACTGGAGATAGAAAGGTAGTCATTACTGAAAGGACAAAGTTGATTGATAGTGTTTTTAGTGCTGATGGAACTAGTTGCATGAGATGCTGTCTGTGTTTAATGCCCTTAACAAGCTGTCCTAAAATGTTGAGGAGCACATCAGTCTCATCGCATTACAGTTGTAGCACAGTGCAGAGTACATATGAATGCAATTCCAACTACAGTAATATAGCTAATTGATACGGTCAGGATTAAACCCAGACTCTGGTTAGTTTCTGTTCTTCTGGCCACAGTGGCATCAATGGTAATAGTTGCTGAATGTTTATATGTACACATTTTGCAAAGGTATCTAATATGAGGTCAACTATCAAATAATGCAAGTATTGGAACAGCTGATCAACTCTGAATGCTTGCATTATGGGAGGGCTATAACATTTAATGAATAAAGTACACAGTGAAAGAATATACTTAATTCATTGTAAGAGCAACAGTATTACAAAGTCAAGTAAAATACTTTTGTAGGAAATTTACTCCCCATTCACTACACTGTGTGAGGGGGCTATTCCCCCCCCCACACACACACGTATCTGATTGTTTAATAAGTCTAAGCTAGAATGATCTCAGAGTTAGTGTAAAGAGAATCGTTGATTTTTCATGAAAATCATCTGGGATTTATATCAAAATATCAATGCAGATTACATTGATGTACCACATTTAAAAGTAAATAGAAAAAAATGATTGCCATCAAAGTTATTGAACAACTAACCAACAGAAACAAATGTCAAAAACAATGTTTTTTCAGGGTCTAATGCTCCTACACCCCAACAGCTGTAAAAATTCCAGCTGTAAGATTGCACAACAGTGAGATAAAAGACTAAAACCCTAACCTCTCAATCTCATAAAAACACCTTCTAACCCATTGCCAAGCAATAGAAGTGAATGGCATGCAAATATTTATCAACCTTCACTTACATACAAATCAACACTAGAACACATTTGCTGATGCACTGTGTATCACGGAAATCTGCACTGAAGCAACACATATAACACTGATGTATTATGTATTGATACTAGTGCCCTGGTCAGTTGCTGCCTGATTGTTTGCATATAGTTGACTAGGCAGCTGAATGACAGGTGTGTGAGGTCACACAAATCAACCAGTTAGGAAATATGCCCTTACCCCATGTTTGTGCGATCTTAGAGTTAGTATATATAAGTAGCAGTGGGGGAGGGGTGCAGCTGGACTTGCTCCCTAAAAAACAATGTTTATTGTATTATTTTTGAAGTAGAATATTGCATGCACTAGGGCTTTTCTCAGTGCATGCATACTGGAGTGTCGACATCAAAAGATCAAAAATGCCAAGTTCAGCATTATGCCAGTTGACAATGTCTGTTTTTATTTGTGGTGCACATACACACACATACTCTATGTATGACCATTTGTTATCTTGTTGAAGAAGCAAACCAATGAAACACATCACAATGTCAACATAACAAAATCTGTACTCATATATAACCAGCACAATATAAAAAAGTCCAAAAAAGAACACTGAACTGAACAAATTGAATTAGAGTGTTTGCATAAAATGAGCGCAGGATGTTGGACACTTTAAGTAAACAAAAAGAAAACAGCCATTCACTACTTCATTGCTGTCTGAGCTCTACTTTACATCAGACAGCTAAAGGACTTCAAACACAAAAAGTGTTTATGCAAGGAGTGCTTTATCCCCTCCACCCAGTGTGGAGGGGCTCTGTATCCCCACCCCTTTTACTTATGTCTTCCTATTATGTGGTCACACAGCCATCACCAATTGTAAGGGAATGTGAAAATGCCCAAAATATTGGGACTTCCAATGATGTTGCTGTAGAGAGGAGACATGTTTCTTGGGTGTTTTGCAGATTGTATAAATGTAACATTTCATGCAGCAGACAGGCATGTAGCTTTGTGTACTGAAATGAAGGAAAGCAAGCAAACCGATGAAGAAATTGTGTGGAGCAATGTCAGAGTCAGTATACATAAAATGTGCTGTATACAGCGCAAAGGAGTTCAGCCTCACTGAACAGAAATTGTTTGGTTGTGGCATGCATTACTAAAACAATTTCTCCAAGATGCAAGCCATTGCTCATAGGTAAACTTTTAATGAGGTTGGATGAAATTCCAAAAGCATCACTATTGTTACTTGTGTGCCAAGATAAACATTTAATGATGTGGCATCAGAGTTGCTGGATCAAGCACTATGTGCAGTATTACTCTACATCTTCAGATGCAGAATCACTTCCCCAACACAGCATGGCATTAATTCAGACACCAGGAACATCAATATGAACCACTTCCATGGCTGCAAGATGGGCAACCCAAGGTCAGTTAGTGGCCCAGGGATGTGAGGAGCTAGTTGAAAGGGGGGGGGGGGGTTGATGAAGTGATGCATATTCACCACTCTCTTGGGGAACAGGGTTGGGTACGCATGCCCAAGATGCACATCCATTCTAGAATCCAAGATGCGCATCCATTCTAGCATAACTGGTGCAGAGGGGCAACTATGCCAAGGTGCATACTGCAATGGGCAGATTCTTTAAAGGACACGTTTTTCCTAGATACTAGTGGTGCCCTATGCAATGGCTTGTTCTATACAATATGCTGAAGTCTGATTGGTCACATACATGAAAAAATGAAGAACCACAAGAGAAAACTCTGATAAATTGCTGAAAGACAACAATTTCACAGCTGTACTCTAGCCCTGTAAAAGGAAACAAAAAGGAGATACTGACCAGAGTGATGGCCTGATGGCCACTAGGCATGGGGGAGGGGGGTGAAAAATAAACCAGAAAAGGAAAAAAAAAGGTAACAGTGTTTTCTGCTGTTTTGATTTCTTTTTTTTTAAAACAAGTTTATTGTTTTTAACATACAAAAAAACATCATAACAATCTTATACAAGCAATTAAATATAAATAGTTATAACATTCAATAAAATAACCAAAGTATTTACAGAGACATCCACTACAAATCAAATCAGTTGATTAAACTGTAATGTCTTACTATTGAAACTAAGATTTTTTAACAGATTTTGTAAAGTGTCCCATATAATATAGTAAGACGTTTTTCTAGTAGTTCTTGATTTTATTGTCATCAATTCCATATGACACACTTCAGTCATAACATTTTTAAATTCATTAAACAAAGGAGGAGTATCTGAAATCCAATTTCTGGTTATTATTTTTCTAGCCACTGCTAGAATAGACCATAATAAGGGAAGTTTAACTTTTTTAACATTTTTAGGAACAGGAGTGTTAAATAATATAAGTGATTTAGAAATAATGAAATTATCTGTGAAAAGGGCCTGAAAAAAATCATTGATTAATTTCCAATATTCCTTCAATTTTACACAGTCATAAAACATATGTGCCCAATCAGCATTTATTTCTACATTACATCTTTTACATAAGATGTCTTTATTATTTATTTTATTCATCATTAAAGGTGTATAGAAAGATCTATGTAAAAATTTCCAAGTAAAAAGTCTCCAATTAATGGAAGAAGTAGTTTTATAAGCAGATTCCAATATATATTGTTTATCTTGTTTTTTAGGTGATTCACCATTAATGGAAATTAAATAATTCCAATAGGTATCTGAACTGTAATGAGTTTCTTCTCTAATAATTGTATGTATATATGAGAGCTTACCTTTATCAGAAACTCTATGTTGTAAGTTTAATATCAACTAATCAATCAGAATTAAAACAGATTCTTTAACTGTTAAAGACATTAAATCAATTTTATTAATAAGATGTTGTCTAAAAGTCTGAATCTCTAACCAACATGTATCTCTCAAATCAAATTCTTGCTTTAAGAAGTCTAGATTTTTAACTTTATTATCAGACAGCAACTGATACCAATATTTTAAATCATTCTCTGTGACTAAAAGAGTACTTTCAGAGGTGGATGATAAAAGAACACCTTGTGTATATATTATAGGGAATAGGATAAAATTCCATTCCTTATACTTAGGATGCATAAATATAAAATTACGATAACTGATAATAATGTTTAATGGATAACTAACTATATATTTTGGTGTGATAGATGAAGTACAAAATTCTTTTAGTAACCATAACATGGGATTATTTACAATAGTATTTTTATGTACTAAAGAGATTTTCATGAAGTGGATACTAATTAGTTCCCAGTAATCTTTCCATCTTGCAACATATGACTGATCTATTAACAAAGTAATAACTTTTATAATAGAAGAGATAGTATATAAATTAAAGTCTGGAAATGAAATGCCCCCTTGAGACCAGCTATTAGTATGTTTCTTTAATGCAATCCTAGGTCTAATAGGTGCCCATAAGAAATTTAACATTAATGAATTCAATTTCTTTGCTGTTTTGATTTCTGATGTTCAGGTATGCAACATCTGCAATGAATTTTTAGGGATGAATAAGAGGCAGACAGAAGTCTAGTCTGACATTTTAGTTTTCAGCTGCAGCTACAATTCAGTGCCATTTTTTATGCACTGTATCTATAGGTGCACTATGAATTAAATACACAATCATATTTCTGTTTCTTTAGTGTCTGCTTTTCATTCAAGGTTATGACAATGAAGTTAGCATATTTAAATAAGAGAAATGAACCCCCCTCACCAACATGAGACTGCTAGGACACTGGCCTCTACTGCAAAAATACTTATTTCATTGCTTGTGTGCTTCTTTCTTCAGTCTGTCATTGTCAAGGGAGGTCGTATTATTGCTTGCGTTTGGTGATGGATCCCTGGATGTCAGTGTCATAGAGCTCCCCATCCAACTTACATAAATGGCAGCAGCAGAAGTAGGCATGCAACTGTACTCTATAGATAGATACATAGATATGCACACACATATGCATGCACACACACACACAGACACATTTGAAGACAGATGACTTGATCAAATTTTTTGCATGGTCGAGTAGTTTTTAGGTTCATAGGTACTATCATACTAGGCTAATGACCACAAGGGCCTTTTTAAGCCTAGCTGTGCATCCCAAATCTCTGACAAGTTCTGATACCCCTGATAAGTGTAAGCATGGGCCTTTGAGATGTCCAATTTACAGGTTACCTGTTTGCATCAGAGACATAGGTGCCAAACCAGGGATGAAATTCCGGTTTCCCATCCAGTTGTCCAAGTTGCACTTGAATTGGATTAGGGAGGAACTCTGCTTCACATGGATGGGAACCCTGTTCCATAGATGGGGTAGTCTCTGGGATGCATGCCTATCTCTCCAGCAGGTCTTACTTAAATCACAGGCAACATTTAAGTCTTTAGAGCGGGTAATTCTGGTATTATTTGTTTTGTGGATATGCAGGAGGTCCATCAGAGTGGGGTCTGACAATGCCCTGTATGCCAGGCATAGATCTCCCCTCAAAAGCCTGTAGGAGACAGAATACAGGGATAGGGTCTTGAGGTGGTCTGCATAGGAAATATTACCTATGCCATGTACTCTTTCAGTGAGGAAACTCTGTGGACGTTCCAGTTGTTGGATATGCCTGGTTAGGTACATACCAAAGGGGCATTGTATTCAATGATAGGTCTGATGAATGCTGAATGCAATGGAACAATGACTTCCTTGGACTAGATGCCATGCCTTTGTTTATAAGTTGTGCAGCATAGAATGATTTCCTCACCACTGTAGACACGTGATGATCAAAGGCTAGATTACTGTGTGTGTCCCTAGGTCCCTTACTACTGGGTCAACTCTAAGTGGTGTGTTGCCAATATGATAGTTACCAGGGATGGATGACTTCCCAAAGGATACTATTATACATTTCTTGGCATTTAGTTTTAGTCCATGACTTTGACAACAGTTGTTTGTCTGTGTCAACCCCTCCTGGAGAACATTTGTGTCAGTGTGAGATTCAGTGACAGCTCCTAATTTGCAATCATCTGCAAATTTAGTCAGCCAGAGACCACTGACATTGGCCTTGACTTCTGAAAAGTAAATGCCAAAAAGGAGTGGTCCAAGGACTGATCTCTGAGAGACTCCATTTGTGACTGGCCCCTTTGTAGAGGTGGACTCCCAAATTCTAACTTCCTATGTGTCATGTCTGTGAGTCATTTGGCTATCCACTGGGTGATGTACGGGTTTGTACCTAACCTCTTGAGTTTGTCAACAATGCCCGAGTGGGGTATTGTGTCAAATGCCTTGGCCAGGTCAAGGTAGACAGTGTGAACCAATTTGCTCTCATCCATTGTTTTGGTGACCTTCGCAAACAAGTCCACCAGGTTGAGTAGGCATGATCTGCCCTTGACAAAACCAAACTGGGTTGGGTCCAGTGTCTGAAGGTTTACTATATCACTATTGATAATTTCCATGATAATACTTTCCATGGCTTTACATATAAGACTAGTGAGACTTATGGTTCTGTAGCTTCCAGGGTCTGTAGATGGCCCACCTTTGTGCAGAAGGATGACTGTTTCCTTTCCCATTCATGAGGCATGAAGCCTGTTTGTTAAAAAGTAATTCCAGAGGCACTGATAGGTCATGTTTCATGCTATTTAGAAGGCATCCTGGGATACTGTCTGGACCCATTGATGCAGTGTTCTTGGTTTTAGAGAGAGCATTAAGGACCTGTTTCCTAGTGATAGTAGGGGGGAGTTATATTTGATGATATTTCCTGAGGGATGGTTGAGGGGGAGAGAGGAGTAAAGTTAGAGCTGAATTTATCAGCCAGAAGTTTGCTACATCTTCTAGCTTATTATAGGTGGATCCATTTACACTGGGCTCTGCACACAATTGTGTTTGCCTTTGAGGTTGCTGACATAGCTAAAGAATGCTTTGTGGCTGTCCTTGGCCTAGGAGGCCAAACTTACCTCAAATTTGGCTTTGGTAGATTTTATTTGTCTTCTGAGTTTGTTTAGTTTAATGACAGTGCTTTTATCCTGCTGGGTGCTGCACCTCCTGAGTTTTGCCATGATTTTCTTCCTCCTGATAAACATCTGATTGATTTTGTGATTCCACCAGGGTGACTTGTTTCTTGAGTTAGTTCTGTACTTCTCCCTGGTGGGTACAGCTACCTCTATGCAGCTATTAACATGCTTGTATAGGGTTTCTGTGAACAGTTCTGCATAGGCAGAAGTATTCTCAGGGTTTATAAGGGCTTGAAATTTTGCCAGGCTCTCACTTAATAGCAGGATGTTAGCCGTAGAACAGTTCTTGAATATTCCCTGTTTAGCTGGGGGTCCAGGTTTTATTTTTACTTCAAAACAAAACATTTTGTGGCCTGACCTTACCAGGGAAGGCATAACAGTAGGGGGCATGCAGCACTCTCCCATATTAGTGAGTACCAGATCCAGTATGGTTGCACCCCCTGGTTGGTGCATTGAATATCTGGTCCTGGGAATTTGTGTTTACAAAATCCAGGAATCTCTGTGCATGTACGTTTGATGTTGTATAGGATTCCCAGTTAATAGTTGGGTAATTAAAGCCTCCGATGAATATGATATTGGGTTGGATAGTTAATGTTTCTAATAAGATTAAGTACATGGTATGGGTTTCCTGGGTTACAGAGGGGGACCTATAGCTTGCAAGGAAGTGGTATTAGATTTTACCTATGGTGATTTGAACATGGAGCAGCTCAAGTGCATTGTCCTATTTGACCAGCCTTGAAGTATATTTATTTTTGATGTAAATGCAGACACCTCCACCTTTAGTCCTTGCCTGTGAAGTAGCTGGTCTAAATGTGTAGAAGACATTATAACCCTGCACTGTTGGTGTGCTGTCTGAGGCTTTAAACCACATCTCAGAGACCGCACAGACATCAACATTCTAGGGTAAAGAGAGCTTCCAGGGAGTGGAGTTTTTGTTTAGGCTCCTAGCATTGAGCAGTAATACCTTTAGATTTTCTTGGTTTTGATTTGCTATGCTGGAAGTACTTTCAGTTTGGCATTGCCTAAAAAAGGCACTGTGGGGGAAGACAATGTTTTAGCTAATATTCAAAAGGTTAGAGGTGAGAGGTATAGACCATTCCTGGCAAAGCAGTGTGGTCTGTTGACCATGTCCTTCAATGCTGACAAATATTGCACCCTCTTAGAATGACATCAGAAGTTAAGCCAATTATTAAAGTCAATCATCTTTTGTTCGTATTGTGGCACCATCTTTGGAGAAGATGAATGCTGCTCAGTGCTAGGCTCATACCAGCCTGAGACAAATATCCAGAGAGCTCCATGATGTCACTCTTCATACAGTCTAGGGAGGTACGTTTCAGGTCAATTACTCCCACATGGACTATGACTGAGTCATATTGGTAATTGTGATCCAATGACCTTCATAGGTTCATAGGTTCATAGGTTTATACTAGGCTATCTGCCCTAAGGCATTTATAAGCCTAGCCCAAATTATTGTGGCTTACGCCACCCCTTATATGAAAAAATACTGTGCCCATTAGTTTGTTGTGCCTCTGTCCAGCAGTGACCCAGAGATGATTCCCGGGGTAAACCTACGATCTCCCATCCACAGGTCTAGATTTCTCTTGAACAGAGTCAGCGAGGTGCTCTGCCTCACATGGACCGGGATTTTATTCCACAGCATAGGGAGTCTCTGAGTGATAAATCTATCCCTCCAGCACATCCTATTTATATCCGTGCTAAGGTTTAAGTCGCTTGCTCTAGTGGTTTTGGTGGATTTGGATTTTTTGAGGTGGAGCATGTCCATTAATTCCGGGTTGGACATGGCCTTGTATGTCAGGCACATGTCACCTCTGAGCAGACTGTATGCGACTGAATAGAGCTGGAGTTTCTTCAATCTGGCAGCATATGACAGATTTTGGAGTCCCTTTATCCTTTTGGTGAGGAACTTTTGGGGTCTCTCCAATTGCTGCAGATGTCGGGTGAGATACATCCCGAATGGGGCATTGTACTCAATCATTGGTCTGATAAGTGAAGAGTACAGGGGAACAATGACCTCACTAGATCTGGATGTGAATCCCTTCATGATCAGGTGGGCAATGTAGAAGGTCTTTCTAACCACTTTAGCAATGTGAGTGTCAAAAGAAAGGCCACTGTCAACCTGGGTCCCCAGGTCCCTGATAACCTCTTCTGTGCTTAGTGGATTGCCACCTATATGGTAGCTTGGGGTTACCTTGTTTTTCCCGAAGGGTATGACTATACATGTTTGGCGTTTAACTTCAGGCCATGGCTCTGGCACCAGCTATCTGTTTCCGTGAGTCCCTTCTGAAGGATATCAGTGTCCGATGCACTTTCCACTATGGCGCCCAGTTTGCAGTCATCTGCAAACTTTGTCAGCCAAAGTCCTCCCATGTTGGCCTGTACTTCTGAGAAGTAGATGCCAAACAATAGGGGGCCAAGGACCGAGCCCTGTGGGACACCACTTGTGACCGGCTTGGAGTCTGACACAGCGCCAGCAACTGTAACCCTGTGGGTTCTGTCCTTAAGCCAGTTTGCAACCCATCTTGTGACATATGGGTTTACATTTAAGCTGGTAAGTTTTTCTACAATACCCGAGTGGGGTATTGTGTCGAAAGCCTTTGCAAGGTCAAGGTAGGCTGTATGGACTGCCTTTCCCTCATCAATGGCCTTGGTGACTATTTCGAAGAAGTCGACCAAGTTCAAAAGGCATGATCTTCCCTTGACAAAGCCAAACTGGGTCGGGTCCAATGTCTGCACGTCCCCTATATCTTTGTTTATGAGCTCCATTATGATCCTCTCCATAGCTTTGCAGACTAGACTTGTTAAGCTTATGGGGTAATTACCAGGGTCTGTAGAGGCCACCTTTGTGGAGTGGGACCACAGTTGCCGACGCCACTCCTTGGGCACGTATCCTGTGGTAAGGCTGAGATTAAACAGCTGCCTTATGTGCGGGTTTAATTCCTCATTTAGCTCGTGTAGCACACAGCCGGGGACACCATCCGGTCCCATTGATGCTGTGTTTTTAGCTTTAGAGAGAGCAGCTTTCACCTGCGCATTTGAGATGTCCGGGAGGCTACACTCGGCTGGGATAGTTATCTCTCCTTTAGGGGAGAGGGGTGAAGTTTGCACTGAACCTGTCTGCCAGTATGTTGGCAATGTCTGTGGGTTCAGTGATTTTGTATCATTTTGGACTAATTCTGAGCATATCTGTGAGTTTCCACCCAGGTTCCTAACATAGCTGAAAAAGGCCTTATGATTGTCCTTTGAATCCATGGCAATTTTTCTCTCAAAATTGGCCTTAGTTGATTTTATGAGTGCTCGTATTTTTTTACTAATAATGATCAGGGGTGACTTCCCTTTTATGGATTTTGTTCTATCATGTAATAGCTTTCTCCTCTTATTGTAAAGTTTGTTAATGGCTGGGGTCCACCAGACTGGACGTTTGCCCTTTGTGGAAAGAGTCTTGGTTTTATTTGGGATTGCCTGATCCATGCAGTCCTGGAGGTGTTCATAGAAGGCATTTGTAAGGGCTTCCGCAGCTTGGGTTGTGGTTTCCTCTGACTCAGGGGCCTTGAAGGATACCACACCAGTCTTGAGTAGTGTGAAGTTTGCTTTAGAGAAGTTCTTCACTATGGTCTTTTTGTTTGGGGTGGGGGGATGTGGATTTCCAGTGAGATTAGTTTATGATCAGATCTCACCAATGAGGGATATACTTCCGTGTGGAGCATTTTGTCCCCATGTTTGTGACAATGAGATCTAGTATATTTTCTCCTCTCGTGGGAACAGTGACTAGCTGTTCCATGGCATTTGAATTTATGAACTCCAGGAACCGTTGGGCTAGAAAGTTAGGGCTTGAGTAATGTTCCCAGTCTATATTCGGGTAGTTGAAGTCACCCAATATGATGGTGTTTGGAGATACATTTATACCCTCCAGTGTCTTCAGGAAGGCTGTGTGGGGTTCCTGAGTTTGAGAGGGTGGCCTGTAGCATGCTACAATTTGTAGAGCAGTTTTGCCTATTGTTAGTTGCACCTGGATGGTTTCGAAGCTTCATGCGTTGCCACCAACCTGGAGGTGTGAGTATCCTTTATGAATATGGATACACCCCTCCTTTTGTGGAGTGGTCCGGGTTTTGGGGCGGAACGCATGATATGAGGTAAAACCTAATAGTGCCGGGTGCTCTCAGGAGCCTTGAACCAGGTTTCAGTTACAGCACAGACATCGATGTTCTCCATACTGAGAAGGGCCTCGAGTGCGTGCATTTTGAGATTTAGACTTCTGGCATTGAGCAGCATTACCCTCAATTTCTTCCCATTTTTGTTTTCTAGGGTGGTAGGTTTAGAATTTGAGCCTTGCCTAAAAAGGCACTATGGGGTGGCAAGAGCCTTAGCCAATATCCGGAATCCCAGGGTGACAGGTGCAAGCCGTCCCTTGAAGCAGCGTGGCTTGTCAAGCATGTCATCCCAGGCAGACAGACACTGGATCCCCTTTGAATGACACCAGATATTAAGCCAATTGTTAAAGCTGATCATCTTGTCTCTATATTGTGGCATCATTCTTGGTGAAGGAAGGATACTGCTCAGGGTTAGGGTCATACCTGCCTGGGCTACATAATCAGAGAGCTCCTCTATGTCTCTTTTCATGCAGTCCAGGGAGGTACGTCTCAGGTCGTTCACACCAGCATGGACAATGACTGTGTCATATTTGTACTTGCTGTGGAGTGACCCGAGTGCTTGTGTTATGTGGCGGATTCTAGCGCCCGATAGGCAGCTTACTGTGACCCTCTCCTTGTTCAGCCTGGTGAGTGGGACGTCACTCCAGTTCGATTCTCAGCTGGGGTGCCTTCTGTTTGGAGTCTGCATGTCCTTCCTGTGGTCATGTGGATTTCCTCCGGTTTCCTCCCACATCCCAAAGACATGCAGTAGGTGGATTGGACACCTGAGTGCATGCATAATGTGGCAGATCCTAGCCCCTGATAAGCAAATGACTGTAACTGTCTCCTTACTCAGCCTGGTGAGAGGGACATCAGTGTGTCTCATAATGGAGTCTCCAATGATTAGAATGTTGGATTGTGTGGTGACTTTTCTTATGGGCTTAGAGGTAGAGGCTCCATGAGATGTAGCTCTATGTGTTTATGTGGACGTTATTTTGAAAGAGTGTGTTTGTGGCTGCTGAGGTTATTTCATATATGTACTTTGTCTAGGAGGTCTTTGTGGTTTAGGAAGGTTACATGCAAGTGCCTCAGTTTATGTGGGTCTATATGTCTGCTCTGAATTGTGCATGATGGGTGTAGCATGTGTACTACTGACAACCTTATTGACATTAGGAGTACTTTTTTGTGAGAGCTTTGCCTCCAGTGAAATAAATACATCTCTCACACACCATATCAGTTTGTTTGAGAATTAACTAATTGTCAGTAAACATGAGGCAATTTCTACATTGCCTCAGGATACCCATATCCACCAAATCCGTAACAGAGACCGTAGGAAAGTTCATATCCATGGCAACAATCCCTTTTTTATTGATTAGACTGTTGGAATACGGGGTGGCCACGGTGGTGCAGCGGTTAGCGTTGCCACCTCACAGCAAGAGGTTCTCCAGTTCGATTCTCAGCTGGGGTGCCTTCTGTTTGGAGTCTGCATGTCCTTCCTGTGGTCATGTGGATTTCCTCCGGTTTCCTCCCACATCCCAAAGACATGCAGTAGGTGGATTGGACACTCTAAATTGGCCCTAGGTGTGAGTGTGTGCATGTGTGTGCCTTCTGTGGAAGGTTGGGTGCTGGGCTGGCAACTCGACACTGTAAAACTCCACTACCAATCATGAGCGGACAGGTGATCCGCTGTGGTGACCCCTAACCGGGAAAAGCCGAAAGAAGAAGAAGAAGACTGTTG
This sequence comes from Protopterus annectens, assembly GCF_019279795.1. Classification (NCBI taxonomy): domain Eukaryota; kingdom Metazoa; phylum Chordata; order Ceratodontiformes; family Protopteridae; genus Protopterus; species Protopterus annectens. Next base: position 153,305,756 of record NC_056733.1, on the reverse strand, counting down.
GAATACGAATATCATATTAAGCTGTTGGTCTGGTCAATCTAAGTCTTGTTTAGTGCTGAACTCAGTTGTTATTGATCCAGTTATAGAACTTAATTGGGTCTTAAACTGATGTAAAGAGGATAAGCACCCATGTAAAGGCTTTTTTTTAATTTTGATGTTTGAATATGTTTGGTACTGCTGATAACTGATGGTTTGGAATATGGGGAAAATAATTTGCTTTCTGTATCAATAATGTATTACAGGAAGAAGGTTGATGTCTGGTGCTTAAAGTAATATGTTTAAAATAGATTAAAAGTAGCTTTTAAATGTTAATACATTTTTAATTTGTATAGATGTTTAGTGGCTGGATGTGATGGGAATTGTTTTAAAGTTTCATATTGTTTGGCATTTCTATTATGTACTTCTTTTAAGTAGGCTTTATTTTACTTTATTTTTTTCCTAGTAATATATTTGGGCTGGCTGGATTCTATTCTCCTGCCTTGTGTCCCACTGTCTCCTCATATTTTCATGAGACCACATCATCCCACCTTATGGAGTATTCTGTTAGGAGGCATTGAGTCATAGGATCATAGGAGGTTACTAGGCTAATGGCCCCAGGGCTCTTACAAGCCTCGCCAAGTTCAACCCATGTTTCCAAGGGTGTCTGGTTCAAGCAGAGACTAAAATCAGCACCTATTGCCCCTGTTCAAGAGGGACACAGGTGGAACCCCCAAGGTCCCTTTTTTAGGCTGATGAAGTTGGTTGCATGTATAGAGGATGCAGGTCTATGGAGCCAGAATAGCCAATAGCATAAGTATATCTTGTGGTTTATAAAATTGAAGCCGTTTTCTGTGTGATGACATAAGATATATGTAGGCCTGCCTGAAATGAGGTGTGATCTGTGAGAGTGACCCCATTCAAGCCTTAAAGAGGGACTGTTCCCAGATCTTCCCACAAGCTTTTGCCCAGCTACTGCTTCCAAGACTTTGGGATCCACCAGAAACTCGGAAATGGCCTTCATATGTTATCACCCCAATTTGTGCCCCCAAGGAGGGTCAAGCAGGAAAAGCCTCGTCATCCCCCCTCCAGCTCCATCAACCAACCCCCCAGTCTGCTATTGAACTTGGGTTATTCCTATATGCAACAAAACTGGCTTCCATTTCATAGATTTGAATATATAGTTTAGAATGTTTTATTCATGCTGTGAGTGCAGGTGAAAATTACATATGACGGGCTGGATTTCATAATACTGTATTGATGGTTGCAGTTTTTGCTCGGATGGGTTAGATGAATTTAGTTGATTTAGATACAGATATATATGTGGGTCTACTAATTTTCATAGGTAGGTGCTAGGCTATCTGCCCGAGGGCATCTATAAGCCTAGCCAGAGTGTGTCAGCTTTTGCCACCCCATTGATTAATTAACTGATCCTCTGTCAAGCAGAGCCAATGAAGTGATCCCAGGGGTGTATTTTCCGTTACCCTTCCACTCGTCAAGGTTTCTCTTGAAGAGTGTTAGTGAGGGGCTCTGCCTGATGTAATTTGGAATTTTGTTCTAAAGCATGGGGAGTCTCTGTGACAGGAATCTATCCCTCCATCATGTTCTATTTATTGTTGTGGTGAGGTTTAGCTCACTAGAGTGGCTTGCAGTGACTTGGATTTCTTTAGGTGGAGCATGTCCATCAATTCTGAGTTGGACATGGCTTTGTAAGTCAGGCAGAGATCACCTCTGAGTAAGCGATATGCCACTGAGTACAGCCGGAGTTTTTTCAGTCGGGCTGCATAGGACATATGTTTGAGACCAGTAATCCTCTTGGTGAGGTACTTTTGTGGTCTTTCCAGCTGTTGGAAGTGTCTTGTGAGGTACATCCCAAATGGGGATTGTATAATGGGTCTAATGAGTGATGAATAGAGGGACACTATAACCTCTTTATTTCTAGATGAGAACCTTTACTAATTAGATGGACCACATAGAAGGATTTCCTAACTACTGATATGATTGTCAAAGGAGAGATTGCTATCGACCTGGGTCCCCAGATCTCTTATTACCTCTTCTGTATTAAGGGGGCTGCCACCTATGTGGTAATTCATGGGTGTTTTGTTTTTCCCAAACTGGGATGACTATGCATTTTTTGGTATTTAGCTTGAGGCCATGACTTTGGCACCAGGTGTCTGTCTCAGTAAGGCCCTTTTGGAAGATGTCGATGTCAGCCGGAGAGTCAATTATGGCTCCCAGGTTTCAGTCACCGGTGAACTGGGTTAGCCATAGTCCTCCTGTGTTTGCCTGTACTTCTGAGAAGTATATGCCGAACAGTAGGAGTCCCAGGAACGAGCCTTGCGGGACACCACTTGTGACTGGTTTAGAGTCGGACCTGGAGCCCGTTATTCTTACCGTGTGAGTTCTGTCTGTAAGCCAGTTGGCAACCCATATCATGACGTAGGGGTTTATGTTCAGGCTGGTGAGTTTTTCTGTAATACCCGAATTGGGAATGGTGTCAAAAGCCTTGGCGAGGTCAAGGTAGGCTGTGTGAACCACCTTTCCCTCATCTATGGCCTTGGTGACGGTCTCGAAGAAGTCCACCAGGTTTAGTAGACATGATCTGCCCTTAACAAAGCCGAACTGGGTCGGGTCAAGTGTTTGGAGGTTCCCAATGTCTTTGTTAATGAGTTCTATGATGATGCGCTCCATAGCCTTGCAGACCAGGCTAGTCAGGCTTATGGGGTGATAGTTACCAGGGTCAGTTGTGGCCCCTCCTTTGTGGAGACGAATAACCGTTGCTGTGCGCCATTCTATGGGCACATAGCATGTGGAGAGGCTGAGGTTGAACAGCGTGTTTAGGTGGGGGGTTAGTTCGTTCTGTAGTTCATGCAAGACGCAGCCTGAGACACCATCTGGTCCCATTGAAGCTGAACTGACCCAGATATTGATGCTTACAATGTCAATCAAGACATTGCAAACATTGATGCAGTACTATGCATGCACCGAGCAACAGCCTTATTGAATGCAAAATTAAACAAAAAAATTAAGTAAACAACTTCTTTTGCAAGAGGGCAAACACCCCAACACCCCTTACTAATTTTAGATGCTTAACTCCAAGATCACACAATATCAGGGAAAGAGCATGTTCCCCTACCCAGAATATTGTCCTATCTTGCACACCTGTTGAACATCTTGTTTAGCTGACCAAATTTTGTCAACTTAACAGATGCTGATCAACTATAGAGCAGACAGTATTAAGTTCCATTAGAGATATAAAATCTGTAAATATAGGATCCAGATCAAAACATTGATGGTGTCAACACTGAAGTATTATGCTTTAAAAAATGAAATACCAGAGAGTGATCAAAGTCATTGAATAACAAACGTCAAAATTGGTGTTTTTGCAGAGGTGGGAATTCTGCACCCCTGCTGCACTCCCACAGCTGTAAATATTCCAACTCTGGGATTGCACAACAATGGGGTGATGACTATATGACTTACCTCACTGCCTCCCGATCTCACAAAACCACCCTTCAAGCCATCACCAAGAAATTAAGTGATTGATGCACAACGATATCCATTTCCCTTCACTTACCTACAAACCAGTAGTAAGATACTTACAACAGAATGTGTTCTGGTGTACTCTGTTGGAGCTACCTAAAACTGCATTAGAGAACCACACGTAATCTTATATTTACTGTTATTGAAGAAACACCCATTGAAACACATCACTTAATGTCCACCACAACAAAACCTGACCTCATATAAAATCCATCGCATTGAAACAAGAAACTACTAAACTCAGGAAATGCAACTGGCATGCCTGTATATAGCAAACTCAAGATAATAAACTTTTCTGTTGTCCCAGATGAATGTGTGATGTTGGACATTTAAAGCAAACAAAAATAAAACAACTGTTCACTATTTCAGTGCTGTCTCAGCTCTACCTTACATTTCAGATAGCTAGAGGACTTTAAAGACAGAAAGTGTTTACATGAGAGGAACTTCATTCCCACAACCTCTTACTTATGGATGCTAAGTATGTTGTTGAACAGCCATGCCACGGTATAGAGGAGTAAAACCCTAACTATAGCCCCTATGACCTGGATTTCATTAGCGACTCATGCATATGAGGTATAGTAAGGGAAGTATTGGTGGGCCTATGCTGGGGGCGGTGTGTGCACTTGAGCAGTCCTTGCATTAGATCTCTGGTGGAGGAGGGAATATGCAAAAAAGGACATTGTTCTGAAGTGGCAATATGCAGTAGACATGGCTAAGTTGAAGCAAAGATGAGGACAACACTCTGCAGATCCTCATCATGTTTGCCCATTTGGTGTGTGTAGGGCTCGCATGGGGAAACAGGAAGTTAGGTCATTAGTAAAAAAAAAAAAAAAAACAAATCTCAGTAGCTGTATGACACTGTACCAGGATGCTTTGATCTCCTTACTCAACCCCAAACATGGGTTAGAGTAAGTCTAGGGGAGGTATCGGAGATACCCTAGACACAGCTGATGTGGAGAGGCACCACGTGCAGCTGATTGCCAGCTGCAAGGGAGAAAAAAAAAAGAGGTGGTTGTACAGCCATGACTTAAGTAAAATATCCGTCTAAGGGATAAGATCTGCAATTGCAAAGTAGCATCAAAATGCACAATGTCTTGGAATGTCTGGTAATGTTACTCTGCAGGTTTAAATTTAAAATTTCAAGAGACAGAGATTCAAGCAGCTTGGTGATAAAGTTCCAAGTGATTCTATGTGACTCTGCCCAGAAGGAAACCTAAAAGGAAAGAAAGCAAGACAGTTGAGAAGCTGTGTGTGTCAACAGAGGAGAAACTCGAGATGGTGAGTCGTGAGCAGAGGTATGACTCGACTCTAAGCAAATGGAACTGTATGTGATTATGATGGTGAAGAGTCTCTTGACTGATGTAACAGAGACATTTTGAGGTGAAACTAAGAGAAGGTTAGTACAGTTGTGGCAGAATATATTGGTGAGGTGAAGGTGCAGCAGTTGGAGATGGAAGATGGAATAAACTCTTACACAGATGTCACTGAGGAGTTGGAGAAGGCACACACAGATCTGACTGAAATCAGAGGTTTGGCTATCATTATTTATTAGAGGAAATGGTTTAAAAAATAACACAGAACCTACACTTGGAGTTGTCTTAGGATAATTGTTTCTAACTTTATATACTTTGTTCTACAAATTGCTATTCCATATTTGGGATAGAAATGATTCTGTGATGTAAACTAAAAGTAGAGTACATTAAACAAGAGGATGTGAAATGTAAGATGTATTTTGTGGAAAATAAATGATTTTAGTAATCTCAAATGTAAATAGCTTAGGCAATCCCTATAAGAAAAAACAAAATATTCATGTGCTTTAGGAAATTCAGAACAACTAATAGCCCTGCAGGAATGTGTTTGGAAGAAAATGAAAATAATCCATTAATCGGAGGATATTGAGAATGGGGAGGGGTATTTTCCTTTGTGGGGACAAGGTAAATATATGTGATGATACTAATTTCAAGAAGAGATGTATTAGCAATGTTGATGGATGTCTTGTTAGAGTAAAGCATTAATAAAGTGTGCATGTATTGTATATAACCCACATGGGACTGTGTAAGTGGAACTTTGAAAGATTATGAAGGAAGCCATTGCAGTTTGCATGGGAGACTGGAACATGACTACTAATATGGTGAAGGTAAGAGGGGGTCACAGCATGATGCACTGCCTGTCATAAATGGGGAGGTATGTGACACTGTATATGAATACAATGTGGTGTACCTCAGTATGTGACATCACATTGTCTAGGGAGCAGTATGAGTGTTATTCAGTTAGGTACTAGGCAGGATCTCATAGAGATATAATGTATATTAGGGCTGAACAAGTATGTATAGTGATTGAAGATAAACTGTATTCTATAATTCTGTCAGCTTAGGCTTTGATAGTTATGTTGTTTGAAGGATGGTAACTTCCTTCTTGGAGAGCTTGAGAGGCAGAGGAAGTTCCCTAGTAGAGATATCCTAGGTGGGATAATTAACAAACTCTATTGACAAAACTGAATGAGTTTAAGATGAAGGCAAGGAAGGAAGATATGATCTTTACTGTTCAGATGGTTGATTATGAATTATAAAGAGAAGATGAAATAGTTAGAGGAGAGACCGAGGCAATTGTGAGTTGCATTGTATGATAGTAATGATACTGGTGGGGAGGAACTAGCAAGGGTAAAACAAGAAAAATGGATAAAAAAATAAACAATAGCAAGTTTCTTTAACAGTCCTCAAGGAACAGGAATTTTTATAATTGAATTACAAAAGGCACTGGGGGCTCAGTTGAGATACGAGTTCTTTTAACAAAACTTAGGGTGACTGTGGTTAATGAGATATGAAGAGGATAGCTTGATGTAGGTATTTTCATCGCAAGATCTGATTAATTTATTCATGGCTACAAAGTTGGAAAAACATCTGGGCAGTGATGGCTTTCTGGTTGGATTTTTAGGGTTTGCAGTTAGAGGACTTTAACAGCTCCCTTGGAATTATTTAATTTAGTTCTAAAGACTAAGGAGATGCCAGTCATGGAAGAAAGTAATGAGTGCATTGGTTGCTGAAGGACAGAAAGTTCAGAGTCTTCTGTTTGCAAATTATAGATGATGTACCTTTTCATTCCATCCAAATAAATATGTATGCTGATAACTCTTTATCTAATCTCTCCTTATTTAACCACTTACAGCAACCTATTTATAGTGGATATAATTTTCTCAATATTTCTTTGAAAATATTGTTGCAACTACTAATACAAATATATGTTTTTGCATTGCCACTCCATTCACAGAAGGTATATTTTACCTTCAGCAGATGTTTGCACTTATATTGTAGTGCTTTAGTAAATGTTGATATTCTATATTACCTTCTAGTCTATGTTCAGTTTGCAATCACTGTCATACCTCTCAAATGTATAGATTTTTGCAGAATGTCCAGATTCTTGCCTCATATTTTTAGTCCATTTTTCGTAAAACTGTGGTTATCTGGCAAATTACTGGCAAATCACTAAAGATTGAACTTAAAATCTAATGACAGACATTTGAATTTCAGACTTTATACTATTCAGAAAATCCATGCTAATGTAAAACCTTATCAACTTTCTAAATTTGAAAAGCCCAATATTTAAAAATTGTCCCTATTTTTTGGCCTTTGTCCCACTTTTATTTATGGCTTTGTCCAAATGTCTTGCTCTAAGAGGTTGAGAGGTATGATCACAATGTTTCAAATCATGTTGTAATCAGAAAGTGTCTGTTACAATTTTTTATAAGCTTTTCTCTTACGAAATATGTTTTTGGAGCTTTCTTCCCAGGCCTCCACTGAAAAAGGGTTTTGTATGACCCAGCATAACCCTATTAGTAGCAAAATGTAAATACAAGTTCTTAATAGAGCAATATCTATTTTAAATCATGACTGCAAGGTCTTTTTGGCAACATTAGTGAAGAAATTCGCTCTTCTGGTTCCTAACCTGCTACTTGGTGATCGGTGTGGATTTGTTGCACATAGACAAACTTCTGATATTATACTGTAGACTGAGTTCTTGTTGAGAAGGGCATAGCAAAAGTTGGATCCATTAATGAATCTTGATGTGGAGAAGGCCTTTGACATGGTTGGAGTGGTATTATTTAATACAGATGATAGTCACCATCATTTTTAATAAGAACTTAGTGAACATATTGAAGGCAGAATACAAATACAGGCTGACAGTCATTTCCCTTTAGAGTAGATAGAAAAATGATAAAAAGGTGTCATGCCATCCCTATTATTTGTTGTGTACTTGTAGCCATTGATTACTTTGATGAGGGTATCAAATTTAGAAGGATAGAGATTGCAGGTTGGGGAATTTAAATTCTTATTTGCACCATATTTTTGATTTATTCAGTAAGTTATTCTAGTTGTTCGATAAATTTAGTAAAATATTGGAATAAAAGATGAAGACTATGAAAACGCATGCAGTGACAATTAACAATATCCCACCAGTGAGTCTGCAAAATAAGCATGACTATTAAGGAAGTATTACTATATTTAAATATTTAGGGACATGGTGTGTAAATATTACAGTTGTCTTTAAAAGGGAGTAATAACTGCTGAAAATCAGATTTAATGGTGATATATAAAGGTGGAAGATGATAGTTTTGGTGTTAGACTTGGGAATGGAAATCATGCATTTGTGTTGTGTTAAATCTAGTGTTATATGCATTCCAGGCAGTCCCAGCAAATTTGCCAGAAAATTTTATAAAGTCAGTTAAGAATTTGATAAGGGACTGTATTTGGGATAGAGATAAGTCTAAAGTAGTTTGGGATTTGTTAACATTACCTATGGAATGTGGCGAGTTAAATATCCAATACAAGTGAAGGTTACGCATCTTCTTCTACTTCAGAAATAAGATGCAAAATAGTTATGAATAGTTACGGAAGCAATGAATTTAAATGTAGAGAATACTGATAGGTATACAATATGGAGGGATAAGTGAGAAGTGTGGGGGGGGTTACTTTATGAGTGAAACACACATTACAGTTTCTGAGAAACTTGTAAAATAAAGAAGGAATACAAAAGTGGATGATCTGTAGAGTGCAAATTGGAAACCGGTATGAATACCAGAGGAAGGGCATCTCAGGCATTGGAAAGAACAGAAAACTAAAGTGATGTAGTGGCAACACCTGAGATGTGAGAAAGAATGCACTGATTAGGCCTGGTACAGCAGAAGTATGGCTTCTGGAAGTTTGCAAACTGAATTTGACAACATAATTACTCCATACAAAGTGTGAGCTTAATGATTCGTTCCCTTGAGGCACCTCTACGAATACTGTTACTGTTGATAGATGCTAAGCAAGAAGACCCACACACAAATCGATTAGTGAGTATAGCGCGTAAACAACTAAGGGAGTTCAATCTTCAAGAGGGGGTATGCTGTGTCGGGAATGGAAGCATCTTTTGGGAAAGAGATGAAACAATGCCACTATATGCTGCTACAAAGTCAAATTGTTTCAGGATATTTACATAAAAGTGTGTTCACAAATATTTTTATGTTCCAAATAGATTGAGAGAAACCTTTAATGAGTATACTTTAGAGATTTCAAGTTGGAGTACTGAGAATGTGGTAACATACATTTTGGTCATTTTACAAAGCTGGTAAGTATCAAAAGTGAATTGAAAGGAATATTATGTGGTCTGTTGAAGCAGGAAGTGTAGGTAACCAAAACATTAGTACTATTGAGTTATGACAGTATGATTAAATGAAACAAAATGGATAGAGCAGGTGTATAGCTAGTTATAGTACCGATCATCTAAAGGTGAAATTGATCTAATAGCAGAAAAATAGTAAAGAGTAGGCAGCCACAACAACTGAATAAATGTTACAGTGACTAAATAAAGGTGTGCCTTACACACACAAACAAACACACACACACACACACACACACACACACACACACACACACACACACACACACACACACACACACATTTACTAGCTTCATGTTTGAAAAGTCATGCAGGAAAGGAAAAACTTCAAAAAAAGTCACTGTTGGCACCTTTATAGAAACAGCACTAGCAAACCAGCAAGCTGTTTTTCCCTTATGCCGCATGCTTATCTGTTCACTTTTTTATTTCTGGTGGTATGTGCATGTGTTTTGTGATGTCTTTAACTAATTCCTATATAAGTGTATATACAGATGTATGCAAACACATACATACACACACACACACACATAGTAGGACAGTGAATGCAATTAGCATTTCACTGCAAGAGGTTCTGTGGTTCATTTCTCACCTCCGGTGGTTTGTGTGTGGAGTCACCATGTTCTCCCTGTGGTCACGTGGACTTTCTCCCAAGTACCGCTGTTTCTTCGTACAACACAAAGACTTTTAAGAGGAAGACTGGTGACTGTGCATCATTCATAAGTGCGTGTCTCTCTGTTTTCCTGTGTCTGTGAGATGCAGAAGAAAGGCCTGTCAATCTGCTTCCATTCCCTACTTAATCTAGTTAACTCTGTTGATGACAGTGGCGGCTGTTCACAGGGTAGATGGGGTAGCCAGGAGTTAAATTTGGCTTGACAGCAATGGAGTGGAGATGTGTGTGTGTGTGTGTGTGTGTGTGTATGTGTGTATATATATATATATATATATATATATATATATATTATGCTTATATATAGACACACACACACAGACACACGTGTATATATATATATATATATATATATATATATAAATGTGTGTATCTGTGTGTGTGTATGTGTATATATATATATATATATATACACACACACACACACACATATATATATATATATATATATATATATATATATATATATATATATATATATAAAATTTATACAGGTTTACTATTATTTAGTCGACTCACAGGTGGTTAAGTCTTCATGTGGTTGACACACAATTTTGTAAAAGTCCGAATGACGAATTCTAGTGTACCCAACACCAGCACCAAGCCACGAAACACTGTACCACTTTGGACCCAGGAACAAGCGTTACCATTGGTTCAGAAGGAGGGGGGCAAAGTTGGACAGTCTGTAATGCTGGTGTTTGGCATTCCAGTGTTCGAAATGAGGGACTTGAGCAGGTGTGTGTGTGTGTGTGTGTGTGTGTGTGTGTGTGTGTGTGTGTGTGTGTGTGTGCGTATATATATATATATATATATATATATATATATATATATATATATATATATTTAGGACACAGTCCACAATACCCAGCCAGTTCTTGAATCCAAAAAGTAAATTGTAATCCACACAGTAGAAACGTAAGGATCCAAGGACAGCAGATACTTCAAGTAAGACTTTCCTTTAATATAGGACAACTAAGAACAAAGACATAAGCTATTTCATAGCGGTGCTACTTCATCAGATGTATAACATAAACTATGACCATCAACAGGATCAAGTTATCTGATCAATTTGGTGTTAGGGCTGGGGATGTTGGATGACTGTTGCAGGTGATTCAGAAGCTATTGCTTGAGTTTGTGGCACAAACCAAGCATAATCTTCATCAGATAACTTGATCCTGTTGATGGTCATAGTTTATGTTATACATCTGATGAAGTAGCACCGCTACGAAAGAGCTTATGTCTTTGTTCTTAGTTGTCCTATATTAAAGGAAAGTCTTACTTGAAGTATCTGCTGTCCTTGGATCCTTACGTTTCTACTCTACATATGTATATATATATATATATATATATATATATAATGTATGCACACACACACACACACACACACACACACACAAACAACTGTCTCTTCACAGAACAGATACCAATGGCTTTGGTGGTGCTTGGTAAACAACAATAAAATGTCAAAAAAAAATCAGCACTCAGAAGTTGTAAAAATTATTTTTTAATGCTCTGTAAGTATATTACCCCAATAAACCAGTTTCACTTCTGCATCCATAGGAGCTGATGGCATACTTAGGAAGCAGAAGCAAAACTGTTTTATTGGTGTAGCCTAGTTGCAGAGTATTAAAAAGTTTTTTTTAACCACTTCTGAGTGCTGTTTTTCTTTTTGAAGTTTGATATATGTGTGTGTGTGTATGTGTGTGTATACACACACACACACACACACACACACACATACACACACACATTCATTCATTCATACATACACACACTCAAACACACGTGCACACTTTGTAGTGAACAGTCCAGGTTTATTTCTTTAAGTAATGTGGCAAGTGATCATGTAGTCCACAGAATTCTCAAAAGTTATCTCCAACACCACAGTCAAGTATATGATTTATTCTGTCACATCTTGTCATCTTACAGAATTGTAAACATTTTAATCCTAATAAAGAATCATCTTTTAGAAAAACAAAATTTTAATCATGTATAACATTATGCTGATATCGTAACGTGAAGTGTGATTTTTTTTTTTTTAAACATGCCCTTGGTATGACTAGGTTATGTTAGCATCATCATGGTTTTAAAACTCTAATAATTCTGTGTATGACTGTTGGTAGAAGTGTAAAAATTTGTTGCAAGAATAAGGAGGTAAGTACAAACATGGTGTTTCTCTGCACACTGTCACTGAATGTTGGTCTCTCTTTTCATAACTGTATTCTTCTTGAGTGTTACAATTGTGTAATGACAATGAAAGTTTGGTTATTCTAGGCATGCTTAGTACACACTACTGAAACTATCCGTTTGCGGTACTTCATGGACAGACTGCTGGAGAACCGAAGGCCTGTGATGCTGGTTGGGAATGCAGGCACTGGAAAGTCTGTGCTGGTAGGAGAAAAGTTGGGTTCACTGGACTCCGATGAGTATATGGTTAAAAATGTGCCATTTAACTACTATACAACTTCAGCTATGCTGCAAGGTAAGTTACACAGACAGCTCAAGTCAATTTCACTTTGACAGTGCTGCAAGAATGAAAAGGCTGTTAATTTCCCTTAACTTTGTCATTTTTTTACACTTAAATGCATATAGCATCATGATAAATGCATGCCACCTCATAATTCATGAAATACAACATGCAGGTGGAATATCTAGAAAGGGATTGTGTATGTATGTATGTTGCTCTCATGTACATATGTAAATAGCTTCAGAACTGTAACACTTAAAAGCTAACTCCACATCTGTGAAGAGAGATCAGTAAATCTGTAACGCACACAAAAACAATCTACACTAAGTTGTGTTTTCAATCATAGAATACATTTTCTTTTCCCTATTCTTAAATCACTTTAGTTACATTTATACCTTTATGTTTACCTTTTTTAACAACAAACTCTGTTAACAGTTGAAACCAAGGGGGTTTAGTATTCGCACCGTCTAATAATACGGTTTACATGGACCCATTTTAATTAACTACTGGTATGTGTATCAAACTTATAACTAACCTTCTTTACATTATGAGCTAGGGAGGGCTCTGCTCTTTGGTTATGTAAAAGGTTCCTTCATCCGATTTATATTAAGATGCACTAAAGTACTTATCAATACCACCTCCTTGCATGTAAAGCACATCACCTGAGAGCGCAACCCAGCATTCTTTTAACTGGTGCCACATAGCATTTGTTTAATGACAAAAGGACACAAAAATTCCACCTAGTCTGTCTCAGAACTGCATTTAATACTCAACCTCTTCTACATTCCTACCTTCCCTGTCACCATTTCTCTACCTGTGCCATGCTTTCTTGTATACCTCTGTGGATTGTCTCTCCAGCACCCATTCTCTTACTGCACTCCTTGAGCTCACTACCCTTTCTGTGAAAAAAAAATGCATTTAGAGAACTGTGGACTTGATAATTCTTAATCTACTATCGCCTTTTTTCCCTATCTAAACTGTCTTCCTTGCTCAGAATGACCCCTTCATATTTCCCTTACATAATATTCTTCACCAGTATCATGCCTCCCTCTTCTCTTCAAGTGTCTAACAAAAAATGTGTAGGTCCTCTAGCCTCTGGCCATACCCCTTCCCTCTATTTCAGATATCTTTTTGGTTGTTTGACTCCTTCCTATAGCCTGATATTCCTTTCTTTGTAGGGCCTCCAGAGCTGTACACAGTGGTACTTGTGTGGTATAACTTGAAAGCTTTATGTGTCTGTTCCCACATTTTGCTGGCTGCTGCCACTCCCCCTCCCCTCCTTATTCCTTATGGTTTAGTCCAAGCCTGATCAACTCCCACAGCTTCTTTTCCTTCCTTGTTGCCATCTTTGCCACTCTCTCCAGCAGATACTTCATACCACTGTTGGTGTGGCTAAGTGCAGCACTTGACATTCATCTTTTCTGAAAATCAGCCGACACTTTTCTTTCTACCTAGTCAACCTTCAAAATCCTACTTAAATTCTTCCTACATGCTGTACTATTGTACCAACTTTTGCGGGGTTCCTGTCAAACTTTCGAATGGACAGATTGTCAAAACACATTTGGTTGAACCCATATGATCGACAATTCAGTCCATGGAACTGTTCTGGCTGAGATCTCATTACAGTAGGGATCAGGAAATTTGCCATTTTCCCCACTGTAATGTAATCTCAGAGTTGGCATATATAATTAGCAGGGGGTATGGAGGGTGCAGGGAGAGCTTGTCCTCTTGCAAAAGCATTTTTTGTGTTATATGCGGGTGTTTAAATTTTAATTTTTTTCTGACGGACTGAATTGTTAATCATATGGGTCTGACCATAGTAATTTATTTATTTAGCATTTGTTTACTAGGAAAGTCCAACTGAGACAGAGCACATTTTCAGTGGAGGGCCAGGTAGAAATGCTCCCAGAGGCCACTTGCCTAATTTCTGATGTAGCCCCTGTGACACCTGTGCACTGGCCCAGTAATCAAGGGAGCCTCAGTCCTCATCACTAGCACCAGTGAGGGACATGCACATTGGGAAGGATAACAAGTACACACTCAGTAAAGTACAATTTCCCTTAAGAGCATATAGAGATCACAGTCAGTCCGGGGCTGGTTTCTCCCTTTCTTTCCAGATCCCAAATAAAAGTCCCCACTGGCACAGCTATAGGGTACAGGTCTGAGCTGAGTGGTCAAACTAAAACCTCCAGCACCCTCTCTGTCCAATCAGTATTTTGTGTCCCTGCTCAAGTAGCTGACACACACACACACTTTGATATAACAGTTATATACAAACACACAGACACTCCTGGGGAAGACTGGCACAGGTTCTTCAGCTATGCCCTTTTCTCTGCCCAGGCTATAAGGTAGAAATCACTGTCATCAACCACTAGTATCAGCTACTAATAAGGCCCTTACCAAAGGGTGTCCAGTTTTACTGTGCAGTATTATTATTGTTTATTTTTATTATTTATTTTACATTTTATTTATTATCCAATTAAGTATGACGAACAGCAAGGCTTATTGGAGTGGCTTGGACAGTATCACTATATACATACAATGTGCTCTAGAGCTTAAATTATCTCTACACAAACAGTCACAGTTGAAAGGTTTAAAAATATTTAATAATAAATAATAAAAACACAAGACAAATCTCCTCAATTCAAGATAGTGCTAATCAAGAGTTCAGATATCACAGGAAAATGCTTAAAATAATACTGTAGAATAGTCTGACATAAATATAGAAAACAGACAAACTGAACTTATTATTTTCTGTCTATGTCTAAGAGAAATAATGTTCTAAATAACTTGCATACATACAGAGCAAAGGCAGAGTGCTGGTGATGTTGTCAGTTCTGAAGACAAATGCAAAATGCTCTGATTCTCTCTCTGAGAAAGGTCTTAAATTGATAATACATCACTGCTGACACATTTTAGATTACATAATTCTTGACACTTCTGATTTAGCTTCACAGGTTAACAGAAACTCAGAATTTACATTTCTTTTTGTAATGTGCAACTGCAGGAAGCCACAGCAATAAAAGACATTATATATGTAAAACCTAGCAATTAACTCTGGTCTCAAAACAATAGAAATAATTTGCTGGTCCGGGAATCTCTGCTCTGAGTTTTGAGATCAGTCATATAATGCTTGACTTATCAGTTTTCTTCCAGCAGAGTGCACTGTGGTTACATTTTTGAAGCTCAGTACAACATATAGTTTAATCATAACATATAGTTCTGTTTTACATTTGTAAAACCAGCCTGTGGATTATATTAATATTTACAAATCAGAATTATTTACAAGATTCTATCTGGCTGGGCTGGCAGCCTGTCAGTTTTTCACAGCCTCTCTCATCACAACCCTCTGTGTCCCATCATTACACTTTAAAACAATCCATTTCTTCATTGTTTGCCCTATCAATGACCCTTCTAGACTTTCTATCAACTGCTTCTGTCCTGCCAAGTCAAAAGCTTTCCCAAAGTCCATATAAATTATTTCTGCTAGTAATTCTATCAAGTTCACTTACAGCTTGCCCATAAGATGGTCATATTTGATTGACAGTGAATTTTAGTCTTGAATTTGTGTTGTTCTAGAGATGATAGTTCACTAGTTACCCCTCAGGATTTTGTCCATGGCTCCCTGACATTGACACTAAGCCAACATTGCTGTAGTCCTGTGGAGTTTTTTCCTATATCTCCCACATACAGGGGTGCTACACTTTCTGCCTTTTGGACCTCCAGTACCTGTACCCTGGCCAGTGATCTGCTGAAGATCTTATTAGTGGGTCTGTCAATACAGTGACTGGATTTCTAAAGACTCTTGGAGTTAGCCAGTCTGGTCCTGTGATTTATCTTCCTTGAGGGCAGCCAATTATTTTTCCACCTCCACCCTGTCTATCCCATTTCCTGTTCACTGCTTTCTCCACTGTACCCTGCCTGCCTCCCCACATAGCACCCTCCCCTTGCTTTTCAGTAGTAGAATCACTTTGGCACAACTGCTTCTTCCTAATCACCCTGACCAGCTAGACCTCTCCCACCATTCTTTCTATTGTGTACTAAGAGAAGTCCATGTTTCCCTTTGTGATTCCTTCTGCCAATTAATTATCTTGCAACCTTTGCATTTGTTGCCCCATTAAAGGTGTTTTTGCTGGACTCCTTGTACTGTTTTTCCTTACTAGTCAACCCCATTTTTTGACCTCTTATTGAACCCATTTTCCGTACTGATTGTTGGCTTCATTCACTTGTAACTATGCAGGTCTCTTTTTTGCATTTTTTTTCTTCTTCTTCATGAAATCCTTGTCCATAGCCCAGAGTAATTCCTTCATGGCCTCATTCTCACAGACTGTTTAATCACTCTGTCAGTCTTCTACCAAACTTCTAACTCAAGTACTGATCCCCTTTTTCATGTCAACATAATCTACCCTCCTAAAGTCATCTTTGTGTTTGTATTTTTGCCCTTTCTGTCACACCAAACTACACAGTGACAAGACCACTGTTTGCTAATGCTGTTTTTACCTGGGAATCTCTGGATTCATGATACCCTCTGCATTTGTTAGTGTGACATGTAGAATTTTTTGCTTTGTGATACATTTCTCACCAGTTGACCAAAGCCCTCATGGTCAAAGACTGCAGCCAGTTCCCATTCCTTCTCATTTGAGCGGCTGAAATCTCCCATTTCACTTCAGACAAATTCTTACTCATCTAGAAAGGGTACATTTTAATGTTTTAATGCTTATATTGCATACATTTGTGTATTAGTGTCTCTGATGTTACCAGTATTAATGCTGAACATGGTGCTTACTTATGTAAGACTGAATGCCTGTTGCCTTGACGAATGGTCTTCAGGTGTGAGCTTAAGGATATGTAAAGAAGGCTGCAAATCCCAAATCAGATGTAACAGAGGAAGTCCCTGAGGAATCTGGAGGAGTTGGTAAACACAGAGTTGGATACCAGAATGTCTGCTATAGATGGGATTATGTCAGAGGGATGGTCCTGGCTAACACCTTCATATCTGGTCAGAGAACAGAGACACTAAGTAAGTTTTGTCATGTTGATTCTCAGTAGCAAAGGTTGTGCAACTTTCAAGTCTTTAAGACTTCAGCAGTTGATTTCAGAAGAACAAAACATTAATGTGTTATAAAACAACACAGGTGTTTTTGTTATTGCAAGAATGTACATACACACACACACATGTGCACACTCATACATATTAAGATAAAGAGAAAGGCAGACAATCAAAAATATAGAGAGATGAAAAAGGAGTGAGGCATCCACAGAATTTTTTTTAGATTGACAGATATTTAACAATGTTTGGAAATTAGTGTTTTGCTGATATACAAAAAGAAAGTGGGTTTGAGAGGAGAGATGTGCAAAAATTGTTTGTTAAATTAATATTTCATTGTAGATAGAAGGTAATGCCTCATTCATTTATAATTTAACTGGATGGCTACAGGTTTACAGTTGTTCATATAATTTGAGTCTTTTATTGCATGATTTTCCAATTTTCCCTTCTACTTTGGCATAAATGAAAGGATTCTTTTACTTCTCTTCATTTTAATTATGAACCACTTACTTGTTCTGCACATAATGCAGTGCTGTGGTAACTGTGTTTGTGTACATTTACAGAAAAATGCCATTTTAAGCTAGGGGAGATGTATATAAGCCAATTATATTAATACATTCTCAGGTAACACAACAGAACTGCTCAATAAAAGATTGCGAGACAAAAGGGAAAGGTTCCAGTTACCAGCGTTTCAAAGCTTTAGATAATCCTATCTGATACCTTGACTAGAAAAAGTAAGCTACCACTCGAAGATTGCTCGCACTTCTGTAAGTTTACAAAACTTTTAGTAACGTTCATGTCAAAACTAGTTGAATAGTCAAGTTAATTAGTCATTTGGGCTGCAAGGCCCTAATATGTGAGGAAACCTTCCAGAAATACAAGGCAGACAGTGATAGTAAATGGGAAGTATTCAGGAGAAGGTGAGACTGCAGGTCAAGTTAAATAAGATTATCTTTTATTGCTCTCTTTGTTTAATTCAGTAAGTTAATACTGTCCAGAAAATGGGAGGGCGGGAGTTGTTGTACATGCCTCACAAACTGCTGTAAGGCAGAATGAAATATATTTTGGAAACCACATTTGCTGAAGTTCTTAAGTCTGATATAAAATAGGATAACAATAATCCACAACTAGGTATAGGTAACACAGGATTTCCCTAAGGTTGGCATAGTTTGATCACATGAGCGGAGCCCAAGTGATTAGATAAAGCTAACCATGGGTAAAAGCCATATTACCCATGTGCACGAGTGGACTATTGCCATTATACAATGACATTATTTTTAAAAGAAATGCTTACATGTTTTGAATAATATCATTGCATGATAGCACTTAGTTTTCCTCCACAGTAACTTCCTTGCAGGGGCATTTTAAGCACTTTCTGCTCATACTTTCAGCATTTGTGTGCTGATCCTGACATATAGTATATGTTTCTGATGTATATCTTTTTTAATCTGTGAGTCCAGAAGTGAGCAGTCATGGAAATGTATACTTCAACATGCTTGACTTTCCAGTCCCTGAATTTGTAAGTTTATTATTATTTTTTTAACTTGATCTTTGAGTTACAACAGAAAAAACCCCCACAAAAACAAAAAAATAGCAACTGCAATTGTTTTTTATTGGTAGCGATCCACTGCAATAATACGTTCAGCATGGCTACCAAACTCTTTTCCGTGATTAAATCTGTATCTAGAAATGGGGACACTGATTAAATATTGTTTTTTTTGTTCTATACTTTATTTTTCATCATAAAATATTTGCATACTATGCCACATTTACTGGAATATTTAAACTCAGAATTGTATGCAGTGTTCTGCTGTTCCCAGTGTATTTCCAAAATGAACTTCTCCCATGACTTGAAGGAGCGTCGATCCTTTCCCAGGTATGGGCATACAGTTCACTTCACAAGCACATGGGAATTGTATTTTCTAGCTGGTTCTCGTTATTTTCAAACAACTATAAATTTCTTTCTATTGTGAATTCTCCAATACATAATTTAGCCTGTTTTGAGAATGTGGAAATCCAGAGCCTATCACGTTTAGCAGTGAGCGTAAGGAGGAGAGCCACTCTGGAAAAAGGAAGCTGTAGTCCATTGCAGGAAGTACATGCATGCAAGAGTGCACGCACACGCACACACACACACACACACACACACACACACACACACACACACACACAATTTAGAGTTTCGACAATTGACCTGTTTGTATAGCTTTAAAATATAGGAAAAACTGAAAGTACCCCGCAAAAGTTTACATGGACATAGATGGGGTATGCAACACCTCTGCCCAGGACCTGAACTGAAGGACCAAGATGTGAGAGTCAGCAATGTGAACTGCTGCAGCATTGTGCCAGAAGATTTCTGGACAGTTGAACAGTTTGCATGCATCTTCCAGCCTGGTAGTTAATTCAGTCCTTTATTAAAACATTTATACACAGAGGACGCATAGATGTGCTGTCAGGCAAGTGGCAACAGCCACAGTACTTTAATTTCATGCTGATTGCAGTAGATGTAATTGGAAGTTGCATAATATGGCCTTTTACAAATGGTTATACTACACAAGTTCTGAAATAGAGAAATCATCTGTGACTGGCAGGGGCATAGTTTACATAGACCAAACCCACATATGGCTATATTTGCATGCGGTTCAGAAATTCTGTTTCTGCTTAGTTGTGAGTTGCTGCTTAGCAGAGCAGCACTGTTCTCTGAACCACTTTCCTCTTTAATTTTATGCAAAGCTGTTGTACATAGGAGTTATAAAAACATTTTTGGTGAAAGGTACATTAAAATGTTACACCATTTTGATGAAAAGGCCAGCATGTTGCAGACATGACTGTTTGTGGGACTACAGTGCTCATGAAACATTTTCTTCTTTGCATCCAGCTGCAAGTACCTGCTTAAAGAATTTGAAGTTTTTGACATGCACTAAAAAGATTAAATCCTGTAATATTTTTCTTTTTGAAATGCAAAATCCTGGCTTTGTGCATGTGCTGAAACAGCACCTTTTTCATTAAGAAGTTAAGAATTGAAATACTTTGTAGTTTGGCATACAAATTTGATTTGCATTAATGCGTACTGTAAAGCATGGCTTTTCTTCACTGTATTTATTAAATTGCCTAGCCAGTGCAGTGATGGAGAGACATGAGGCCCTGACTATACCTCAGTTACTTGGGCTTGATTATTGGCTTGGGAGTCTGGGTTGGTGGTGACAGGGGAGGACAAGCTTGCTGTCTTGTTATGGTATGAGGGAAGGTTGTGTGTATAGGTCTCATAACAGTTCAGATTTGTTTCCCTGGCCTCCATCAGGGAAATCTAAGTGCTTTTTGAAGGTGGGTGGAGTGGCTTGCCAATGTTAGCCCTTTATGGAAGTGTGAGGTATGGTTTGGCCTGGTCCACCCATTGCATGTCCTATCCATGGGGTGTTATTGGGGTATAAGTGGAGGTGAGACAGTTAGGTAAAACACCCTTCTGACAGCAGTATGACAGGGACCTAGGGAACATTAATCTCCTTAATGGCCCCAAATCTTAGTGGAGAAAAAGGTTTGGGGGAGACCAGGAAGATGGGTAGACCCAGTGAATGAGGAAAGTCACCTGGTATGCTGATGGTCAGCTGCAGGAGGAAATAAAAGACTTGCAAACAAAGTCTGACACAGGAGGTAAATAACAATTGGAAAGCAATATAGGCTGCTAAATTGCATAGAAGCTATTAAACAACTTAAATTGAATATGTCAAAGTGCATTTTTAATGTCAGACAGGTTAACTCTACCCTCTACAATGGTTGAGCAATGTGAACATGTGCTTATAATATTTTATAACTTCTTGCTCTTATTTTATGTGGACAGATTAAGGAAGAAGGCTTAATGCAATTTTATTTGGAACATTTTTGAGAAACATTTTGCCAGGTGGATGGGCCTTTAGATAGCCAAGTGTCATACCAGTTAATCAATAAAAGGAACAACTTGATCCAAGCGTTAGCAGGTGCTGGTACTTCAAAAATATAAAATCCAACAAAAACGATATAAGGCAGATGTATTAAGAAACGCTGTTTATTCCAAGAGATAAGCGCTTTCGCATTGCTGCTTCATCAGATCTCCAACAGCGTTTCTTAATACATCTGCCTTATATCGTTTTTGTTGGATTTTATATTTTTGAAGTACCAGCACCTGCTAACGCTTGGATCAAGTTGTTCCTTTTATTGATTATTTCCTCACTTACAGATCCGAGCGCTAACCTACAACAAGACAGGTTTTTTACTCAGCGTGCTCATACCAGTTAATGTTTTCTTAACAAAATGTGTGACAGAAAGTGGGACAAGTATACAGAATGTGTGACAAATAACCAAACTTACAAATAAAAACACAAAATGCAGTTGAGTCAGCTATAGTAAGGTTTTTGCTGTTTTTGTAGTTTAGACAATCCCTAATAATCATGAAGTTATTATATATAGCAGTATATAAAATTACCTTTATCCCTTTCATATGAAAGAATTTTAGAACTAAAACTTGTGATGTACATTATAAGGTGTGACAACTGGGAGATTAATGTAGAGACTGCTACCCTATTTTCAGTCATATCATAAATAATTTCAACCTGCTGTGTTTCACTGGACATTAAGTGATTGTACCATCCCCATGACACACCACTGCTCCTGTTGAAATGACTTTTATCAAGGGCTTTGCATTCAGTTTTGCTCAAATTCTTGAGCTCACATCAAATTTATCCTTTCTCATATAAAATTGGCTGCCATCATTAGTTTTTCACTTAGGTTTAGATTCCTTTCTGGAATGTTCATTTACCTCATTTTTTTTATTAAGATGCATGTGCTATCCTTCACTGTGACTATTTTTTCCTGTAAAAAAGACTGATAAGAACAGAAACCTTCTGTGACAACAGTGCCTACAGCTTATTTCATGGAATCTATTCCTCTTCTGGATCCAGGTTTTCTTTACTTTTTTCTGAATCATTTTATTCATGTTTTTCTTCATTTACAAAACTATTTTTCTTCATTTTATGTGTTTTTGATCTGGCATACCCACTGGACAAATTGTACTTTTCAGGGGCAACCCAAGAGCATGGTCTGGTTAAGTGACTTGCTCGTATACGCAAATGAAGGTGGAAGGAATCAAACCGTGTGCCTTGGGCGCAGGAAGCACCTCATCAGCTGACCTCTTGAATGTGCTTGTCTGCATTAGTCACTGAATCACTGTAGTGGGTGGGGGAGTGGTATATATTGTAAATGTTTTCTTAACTTTATGCCTGTGTATCGACCTGAGAAATTGTTGTTACTTTGCTGCTGTCTTGCTCATCTCGTATTTGTATTCTGATGTTTAAAATGACATGCAGGGGAACTCACTCCTTGCTTTCTGAGGTCACTCAGTTCTTGAAATGAAAAAAGCAAAATAGCTGTCCAGAGTATTTTTTTAAATGTGTATAAGCTAGTGAAGAGAATGCATGGTCGACTGCTTCTACTTTATGGAGAGAGATTGAAACATATTCTTATCTATTAATCATCTAAGGCAATTCCTTCTAGTTTACAATTTTCTCATTGACCACACAATCCCATTACTTTGCTGATAATGACTCTTGCTAGCGGTGATCTGTATTGCTGTATTATGTTTAGACAAGAGGAGCTTACACTGGATTCTTATTTGATACCTTACAGAGAGAGAGAGAGAGTACATCCGCGGTGGTACAGCGGTAGCGTTGTTGCCTCACAGCAAGAGGTTCTCCCGTTTGATTCTCGGCTGAAGTGCGGGGAGTGCCTTCTGTGTGGAGTCTGCATGTTCTCCCCGTGGTTGGATGGGCGTTCGAAAGACATGCGTAAATGGGCGTGCCTTCATTGAAGGCTGGACCTCGAGTTGGCACCTCGGCATTCGTGAAAATCTACTGCCAATCATTAGCGGACCGGAGTTCCGCTGTGGTGACCACTAACCGGGAAAAGCCAAAAGACAAACAACAACAAGAGAGAGAGAGAGAGATAGAGAGAGAGAGAGAGTACAATTTTCAGTACTTTGGAAGAAACTAAGCCTGGTTGTGATTTTAACATACACCACTAACAAGACATCATGTTGCTTGATACTATTTAATTCTGCTAATATAATTATGTAGGTGTTGGCATTAAACACTGATTGCATAGATGCCAGCTGAATTAAGTGCATATAACATTGACAAGCACAACTATGTATTAGTAATGTAGAGTGTTGTTCTTTCTTGTTAGTAAGCTCATTTATAGTCTGACCTAATAGATATTTCATAGTGTATGGTTTATAGTGTCTTACTGTAGTCTGGCTGTGAGATTGTTGTAATATGTGTCCTTGATCAACATTAAAAGTATATCTTTATGTTATGTGCATCACATCATCTAAGGAAGCAGATTCCTAAATTATGAAAACTTTCTATAGAAAGAAACTGAAGGTTAAAAATACAATGTGTTAGTGTCAGGGGCTCAACAGGTCAACCACTTCATTTTGAGGCTGGAAGATAAAACATCTGCTAATTCTGTTCTTATCCCAGATTCTTATTGGCAAAACTGACAAGCTTTACTCCTGAGAGTGCCAGCCTTTGGATGAGATGCTAAATGATTCCTAGGTACTTATTGAAATGAGAAGGTCTACATTATTAAAAATGTAATATTTATGCAACATTATTTTACATTCTCATTCATTTTTATCCCCACATCCCAAAATTGATTTTGCTCCAGTCATATTCAGATCCCATTTTTAATAGTATATTACCACTATGCATCATGTATTCCATATGACAAAATAATTTTGTCCATTTCCAGAACCTTTTCCACTATTCACTCCTTCATATTCTTCATACAAGATCCTCACTAACTTAGTTTCTTCTTTCTCTTCACTATTCTGCAATCTTTTTGTAAAATACCTTACTTTTTAATTAACAAAAACTGTTTAGATGATTCCTCTTTTCCTAAAACATGACTCCTTCCTACTGCTTTTGATATATTATTACTTATTTAACATTTTTTTTCAGCAAGACTATGCGGAAGAAAAAGTCCGTCTATTCCTGAATGAATTACAACCCTGCTTTTCAAGTCCTTATCGATTCCCGTGTCTCCTCTTTTAGCCTTAGCCACAAGTGGAGAGCTAGTAATACTTTTCTATCATTTGCTCATGCCAGCATGCCCTTGTGTTACAGAGTTCCCTTATCTGTTTTCTTTAGTAAACTTTTTTTTTTTTTTTAAATATCTGTATATCCTACTAGTAACCCCCACCCCCACCAGCGATCTCTCTAAATCTAATACTTTCTAGTTTGGAATAATTGCTTTACTAAGTCTTCTCCTTCCCCAATGCACTTGCCAATATTTCTCTGACTCTATTTCTCTAAGGATTCCTATTCTACAAAATTGTTATCTGCATAGATACTTTCCACAGCACCTGGTAGTCTGACTGTTCCTTGCTGTGTAGTCATAAAACGTTGCTCTGCCCGCTCTGTTTCACCCTCACTACTTTCGGCCTTCACTCCATTCCCCTCCAGCCCCCAAATCATTCGAATTTATTCTAAACCCAACCACTACCACTTATCTACCAGTCACCACCTATACAATTCCAGTTCTGCAATAGCTCACATTGTTACACAAACCTTAACAACACCCATCCATTACCACACACACATTCACCTTTAACCAATCCTTACCCTTTTTACCATTAAAAATGCTATCAATATATTGTATATTACTAGCTCTGCTAACAACTGCTGCTCACTTAAACTATCATTCACAAGTAGTCTCCCCTCATACTTTTCACAAAACTTCATCTAACATTTCTCCACACATGACTACTCCATCTTAATATCTCCATCCATCTTAAATATAACATAACTCTATCACACCTCATACAGTCTACACCATATTAAACCAAACCCCAAAAAATACACTTTTTAAGTTTCATAAGCATATATCAACATTCATCCAGACACTTTATTTTTTTGTTTATTTGCAGTTTGTTTTCCAGGATAGTCCATTGGGCTACAAGGAGCCTGTTTTCAAAGGAGTCCTTGGGAGAAAAGCTCCAGAGAAATATAAACACATAATACAGAAAGAGCACAAATCCATAATATACATTTCAATTAAATGTTAAATACATATTTTGTATAGTAAAAACCCATATTTCACAATTCAAGTAGATGTTACATAATACAAAAATAAAATATTTTCATTAGGAAAATTACATCGGGTTAATTCAGTAAGTAGTATGTTTTTTTTGAATTACAATGAGGTAAGGATCTAAACTTTTAGGAGGTAGTGACAGACAACAAAGTTTGGAAAGTTAGGAAGAAAGTGTGATAGAATTAGGTTGGATGAGAGCAAAGGCATTTTCATTGTGAAGTAAGGTACGAGTGCAGTGAGGTTTTAAACAAGGAGAGACTGCTGGTGGTGCGGATGGGAGAAGAGAGTGAGTTCCAGAGGCGTGCAAGCGAGAAGGAAATCAATTAATTCCCAGCAGGATGTGTTGGTTTATGCAATTTAATTAGGTTTTGGGAATTGGATCTTAGGAGTCTATCTGGTTTATGCATTTCAAAGGTATTTACTAGGGAAGGGCAGAGAGATGGGTTATGTATGAGTTTGTGTGCTTGGATGAGCTGGGTATATGAGAGGAAATTTGGTAATTCTAACCAACTTAGTTGGTGAAGGGAATTAAAGTGGTGAGAAGGGGCTCTATGACCTGCTGCAAATTTGGATATTTTGTTATAACAAGATGAGAGTTTTGTTTTGATGGAAGATTGTAGGCTGGTTAGGATAGATGCATCATATAAAAGGAATGGAATGAGGTATGTATTAGCTAATGTAATCCTGGTGGTGGGAGAGAGAAAGTGATTTTGGAGGTAAAGCATATCTAATTGTATATGGGTTTTTTTTTATATATACTTGTAGATGCTTATCAAATTTTAGTTGCTTGTCAATGACAATTCCTAGTAATTTTGTATCAGAGACTAGTTCTTGGGAGGTATTATTATTGCTGGTAATTATGAAGGATTTTTGTGTAGGGAAGAGGTTTTGGATGCATTGAATAACATAAGTTTTGTTTTGGTTGCATTAAGGGGCTAGATGGTTGTTGAGCATCCACTGTTCAGTAGAAGAGAAGGCAACTTGTGTTAGATTTAGAGTTGTGATGGAAGTGGAGGAATAGATTATAGTTGAATCATCGGCATATTGGATGAGACTCGAGTTTGGAATGGCTTGGAAGAAATAATTTATGAATATGTTGACTAATAGGGGGCCTAGAATTGGGAAGACGCCTGTGGATATATTAAGGAAGAGTGAGGTAGCTTTTTTCTATTTAACTGCTTGTTGCCTGTTTGTGAGATAGTTTGCGAACCACTTGGTAGAGGAAGGGGATAGGTTAAGTTTAGAGAGTTTGGTAAGAAGGAGGTTGTGGGAAATAGTGTCAAATGCCTTTGAGTGGTAGAGGAAAAGAGTGGACACAAAGTGGCCAGAGTCATGGGCTTTGTTGATTGTTTCTAGGAAGGAGGGGAGGGCAGTGGAGGTACTATGACCTGGTCTAAAGCCATGTTGTGTGGGGATAAGAATCTGATTATTGATGAGGTAGGGTAAGAATTGTTGGTGTACACACTTTTCAAGTAGCTTAAAAATAGGGGATAGGATGGAGATAAGGCGAAAGTTTGGGATGTCATTATTATTGCCACCTTTATGGAGAGGAATAATAAAGGCCTTCTTCCAGAGCTGGGAGACCTGGCTTTCTGAGATAGACCAATTAATTAGTATGCTGATAGGGACAGCAGTAGATTCTGTGGCTACTTTTAGGAAGTAGGAGGGAATTTCATCGGGGCATTGGAACCAGGTTTTAATTTTAGGAGAAGTTTTTTTATGGTGGATATAGAGATGAGATTGATAGAGAAAGGTGCAGGTTTGGGGGCAAGGGATACTAGGGGAGGAAGGGATGGGTGCATGCTGAGGAGGGGTTGTAGAGGTGTTGGTGAAGGATGATGTTAGCTTGCTTATGGACTCTATGAAGAAAGAGTTAAATTGGGTGGCCAAGTCCATGTCAGAGGCATCTGGGTTGAGGAGAGATGAGATTCCTTTCCAAAATAGCTTGGGATTGGTGATGCTGTTGGTTTGGAGAGTGGAGAAATAGGCTTTGCAGTGTAAGGTAATACATTTTTTGACTTTATTTCATAGTATTTTTATATTCGTTTAGGGCGATAGTGGTTTTATTTTTATGGTAACGTGTCCAGGCTTTGTCACGGAGTCGCATAGTAGCTGAGGTGTTTTTGGTTAACCAGGGTGCAGGGTTACTTTTTATACATTTTGTTTTTAGAGGGGCAAAGGAGTTGAGCAGGTTTGTGAATGTAAAGTTAAAGTAGGTTAGAGCATTATCTAGGGAAAGAGTTTTTAATGGGTTCCAGTTTGTGCTTTTTAGTGCATTTGAGAAGGTTTCAGCATTGAAGTTCTGTAGGCAATGAGTGGAATTATAGGTGGGAGTTAGTTGTATAGAAGAGGGGAGACAGTGGGCAACAGTGGGGAAATGGTCAGCTAGTGGGACTGGGAGAATACCACTATCAGCGATATAGCAAGGATGGGATACTAGAATCCAGTCTATTGTAGTTCCAGTGATGGAGTTCTTGGAAGGCCTGATAGTGGAATTGATTAGTTGTGTAAAGTTATATATGTTAATATTGAGTGAGTTAGTAGGAGATTGGATTGTGGCCCAATTTATGTTCATGTCCCCCAGGATTAAGGTTTCATGAGTAATGTTGTAGAGACCCAGGAAATAATATCTTCAAGGGATGAGATATCGTTGCCAGGGGAACTATAGAGGGAGAGAACAAATATGAGTTTATGCTTGTTTAGGTGGAGTAGGGCTGGTGGTATTTCTGCCTTGCCAAATGAGGGAATGGGTTTGTTATAGGAGGTGGCTAAGATGGATGCTGAGTAAAGGAGTGCTACACCTCCTCCCTTTTTTTGTGTTCTGTCATTCCTTAACATGCGGTAGTTGGGAGGAGTTATTTCAGAATCTTGTATGTGGGGCTTAAGCCAGGTTTCTGAGATGGAGAGAATATTGGGCTGATTATGTAGAAACCAGGCATGAAGGTTTGGAATGTTGTTACATAGCCTCTGAGCATGTAGAGCTGAGAAGTGGAGGAATTTGCCTGTTGCTTGGTGGGTTGGATGCAGTGGGATAGAGGGGCCTGGGTTTGGGGTGGATGTCCCCAGAGAGAAGGATAGAGATAAGATGATGGATGAGGTAATTGGTTTGTTTGGGGTGTAGTATACAGGTAGAGAGTTTTGTGGACATTAGACTAGTGTAGTTGGGAGCAGTGTTTTCAGAGTTAGGTAGGAGTCTATAGGGAAAGAGCATGCTAGTGATGAGGGGGGTAGAGACTGGGAGATATACGACTAACAGTAAATGTGTACCTTGTAGAGGATGGGGTAGTGGTGTGAAATGGGGGGGAGTGGTTTGCATTAGTAGGTTGGGTGACATAATTTAGGTAAGTTAAGGTAATTAGAAGTATTATCTGAGTAAGTAGGGATAGAGATTTGAGGGTCATGATGTTGGTTATTAGAATAGAAGTAGGGGTGAGTTAAGTTGTGAAGTTAGTTTGAGTAAGACATTATGGTTTAGGTTAGTTGTTTAGTAGCTTATCAGGATAAGTTGTGTTTGGCAGTAAACTCTGAAAGGTAGGCTTACTATAATGGGTGAACTGTGGGAGGAGATTTTGGGTGTATGATGGGTAGTTTGGATTGGATGGTGGAAGTGGTGGGAGTGGCTAGCTAAGTATAAGTGTAGGTGTATTGGGGGTGGGTGAGATTTGGGGGTAGGGGAGCAGAGTGAGCCCATAGGGCGAACAGAGTGGGTAGAGCCAAGGAAAGGAAGAATCAAGGTCCTCAGTGAAAATCAGTGGAGTGTAAGGTAAGTTCAGACGAAAGTATGTAAGGGATATTCTAGCAGTGGTATAGGGAAAGGATTAGAGTGGTTCAGAGAGGTAAAAGATGGTACCACAGGAAGGAAGGCAAAGTTAAAGAGTCTGGGGGAGGGGTTGGAAAGAAAAGAAAGTGAAAGAAACTGGGGGAGGGGTTGGAATAGAGACTGGAGATGGATATCACAGTGGCCTAGCTGGTTGGAACCAGTACTGACAGGGTTAGATCAGCAGTGTGAAACAGCACTGAAACAATTAGAAAGGAAACTAGTAACCATAGCTACCAAACTTCTTATAAGTGGAGACAGTCACCCAGACATGGGCCCCCAGAATACCTCCTCACCACCCCCTCAAATACAAGATATAACCAATCTATCATGAAAAGGCTCAGAAATACTAATCCTAAATCTAAACCTGCAAAGCATAGTCAACAAGTTTTAAGAATTACACACCACCCTTTCCCATTGCAACCCTGATATTGCTGCTTTAATGGAAACTGGTTAAAAGCACACATTACTGACAAAAAAATTACACCACTTGGTTACAAAATTATTAGAGGAGACAGGAAGGTAAAACGAGGTGGAGGGGTAGCCATCTTATTTGAGTACTCTCGCACTTTTTCTACGAAGCTTAAACATAGATAACCTGAAAAACATAGAAATCCCACCTAATAAACAAAATCCTACCTACTAATCTGCAACTTAACCAAATCAAATTCATATCCATTATAGCTACCCATTTCCCACCTGGAAATAGCATCCCCACTATAGAACACATCATCCAATCTATATCAAATTCCATATCATTATGGGTGACTTTAATATAGACTGGATAACTTGTAATTCACATAACCCTAGCAATCACATCAACCTCTATAGCTTCACACATCTCATTCAAGCTGCTACATGGACACTAACCAACAAACCTCAGAATTATTAGATTAGTGGCTGCTTATCTGACAGCCTTAGTGACCATATGCCAACCTATCTATTGAGCAAAAATATCAATACTGTCAAGCTCACCACCTTCCACCAAATCTGCAGTAAAAAAAAACTTTAACCTCCAAGACCTAATCAATACCCTAAAAAATGTAACTGGTCTGTACTAAAAACCTGCTCTTTGATGGTGCAGTAGATTATTTCAACAGTATCTTCCTTGAAATTCTACACAAATTGCCCCCCTCAGGTCAATTTGTATTTAAGCCACATACGCACCATGGCTAACTAATGACACCAAAATGCTCCTTGCAAAAAGATAAAGCTTGGCAAACATGGCTCATCTGCAAAACCCAAATTAACAGCATATCATATGAGCATTTTAGAAACAAGGCTAAACACCAAATCAACCTAGATAAAAAGAACTTCTACTACAAACTGCAACATAAACACCAGCATAATCCCCAAAAATTTTGGAATACCATAAGTGCTGTTCTCCACCCAGGACCTTCTACTACCCCCTTCCTGCAACTTACCACACTCTCCTACCCCCTTTCCAGAAGACTTCAATAAATACTTCACTGAATGTGTACTATCTCTAATTAAAATAATGCCACAGAACCATCACTAGCCTCCAAACCTCTCAATATTAACTCCAACTCCTTCTCCTGTCAGCCTGTTCCTACAGCTACCATTAAGTAACTACTGAAAAAGCTCAACCCCTCTTCAATAGCAGCTGACAAGTTACCAACCAAATATTTAAAACTAGCAGCTGAAGCCATATCTTATCCAGTGTCAGTCCTTATTAACAGGTCCATAGCAGAACAACATGACCCAGCAATATGGAAAATCACATACATTATCCCCTTACACAAAGGCAGAAATTCCACAGAGCTGACCAACTACAGACTGATTGCTAGTCTCTCTCTACTATCTAAACTCCTCGAAAGATGTATCCACTCCCAACTGATTCTTTATCTTACCTTCAACAACATGCTAGCAATATGTCAACGTGGTTTTAGGCCCCATCATAGTACCACAACTGCACTCCTCAGTTTCAGCAATACCATCAACCAACTCAGAAACAATGGTAAAATAGTCTCTGCTGTCTTTCTAGACATGTCCAAGGCCTTTGATATGGTCTCCCACCCCAAACTATTAAACACACTCTCCAAATTGAACCTCAGCCCCTCTGCTCTTCAGTGATTCTGAAGTTATCCACAGGACTGTCAACAATTAGTAAAATGGCTTAATGTCCTATCCCCCTCCTCTTCTCATTACACTAGGAGTACCTCAAGGCTCAGTTCTTGGGATGCTACTCTTCAGTATTTTTACAAACAACTTCCATAGTGCTACCCCTCTGGCTTCATCTATCCAATATGCAGATGACACAACACTTATATGTGCTGCTAATAACCTGCAACACCTCCATGATATAACCCAAAAGTTATTCTCAGATACCGAGCTATGTCTCTCTAACCATCAGCTCATACTCATCCCCAATAAAACAAAACTCATGACCCCCCCCAGTACCTTCTACATTACAGCTAGGAATAATACTAAAATTAATGGAAATTCACAAACAAAACTGCTAGGTGTAGTAACAGATAACCTAAGATTTGACTTACATATAGCAGAAACAATTATGAAAGTTCACAAAAAAAAATAAAAAGTATCTAACACCACTAGGGCTGCCTTTGCTAGAACTCATCTTCTATCAACACTTTCGTATGCTTCCCCAATTCTCAATAACCTTAAAAAGACAGATTTAATTAAACTTAAGACATGCTACAATAAAATAGCTACATTTGCAACTCACTGCCCACATAATACCCACCACTGTCACTCCTTAAAGAAACTCTCCTGGTTAGAACTCCCACAACTTCTATCCTATAACCAATTAACCTTAGCACACAAACTAGTATATCAACCTGAAAAAAAAACTGCTCTTCTAAATAGTCTCCAGCCCCATACTGCTAATTAACGTCTTCGCTCAACAAATAAAGCACAACTGCAAGTGTCCAAATCTACTAATACGCAGGGGACTCGCTATTTACTCATTATGTAGCAACAAGGTGGAATTCACTACCTCACAGCATCAGAACTGACACAGATAGCAACCAATTCAAAAAGATTCTTAAATATTATCTTAATGACACCTGGCTTTGTTCCTGTACTACTCCAGGCTAAGTACTTTTAATAGCTTCGGGTCATACTTTTTCTTCTTCCTTGACCACTTCATAATCTATGTTCTCTCTCATGTCTAGATAATCTCTAACCTTATCTTTTTCTATCCATGCCCCCCCTACAAACCCTTCTTCGGCTTACATTGGGAAACTACAGTGTCTACACTACAATAAGGAATTATATCCGATGATTGTTTAATACAAATGTCAGCTATAATATCATAGAATGCAATTTCTGGTGTACTGTAGGTCTTCTTTATTTTTTGTATAATTTCTTGTATAAGTTTTGTATAATTTTTTGTATAAGTTTTGTACAATCCCTGTATGTAGAGCTTTTCTCCCCGGTACTCCACTGAAAATGGGTCTTATCCCAGATGGGCTTTCCCGGTAAACAAATGTAAAATAAATAAATAAATAAATACATAAATAAATATCCTTCAACAGTCAACTCTTTCCTTTTCTACATTCTTGTTGTTTTCCAGAGTTTTCTATAGCTCTTCCACAGAAATCTGCCTATCATTGTCTTTCTCCTCTTTTGCCTTCCTTAATGCCCAACACTCCTTTAATGAAACTAAGTATAATACTGTATTTATTAAACCTAATTTCTTTCTCTTATATACTATATATAATCCTCTTTAGTGGGTTCAGTCTTGAACCCATAATTTCTTGTAACTCATTCTTACAATGGCAAACAAAAATATTCCCCAACTGATAGAATTATATACTGTCTTCAAAAAGGTCACCTTAAAAGTATTACATATCTAATTTATTTTCCTTTTTATTTTAGCTTCTCCTTCCATTGCTTAATACCTTCAATTTCTACCTATAATTTTCAGTAGCTTTCCTTGTAGGATAAATACCACTGAATTTACCTTCATTTTCATAACCTTTACATGTTTTTTCCTCTTTATTAACTTTGCATCCTTCAGAAAATTTTCTTCCACTCCCACCAACTCTTTTACCCATAGTTTATTATCTAAAGTTACTACATTTTCTACACACCCTTAGATGAAAGTTATCTCCACATCATTGTTATACTTTGCCTTCACACCTTCCCCATTTTACTTGTACCATTACTGCATTACCTATCATAACAACACTTCCGACATCTTTGTCACTTGTCCTTACACAGTCACACCTTCTTATTAATATCTCTGTTTGATAATACTTTCACTGACTTGCTTCTGTATACATCTTGCAAAAATCTAACCCTGATCTTCCACATTCCCAGATCGCATATCAGCATCTGATTCAAATATATGTAAACATTAGAATCTGAGTTAATTTTTAATGTCTCAATAAGGGATAAAATCTTTCTCCATGGATTGTTACTCCATAGTTTAGGACAGATCCTCAGTTCTTTGATTTTGATTCCTATCAGCGCTGTTTCATTTCATAATGTTAAACATTCTTCAAAAGAAGAGCAGAGTTGGACTTCCATTTTCTGGAGATGCATTTCTTGGCAACTGCTAGAATTGTCCATAATAAATACAGATTGTTTTTCTTCATTTCTTATTTTTCATTTACAT
This sequence comes from Protopterus annectens, assembly GCF_019279795.1. Taxonomy (NCBI): domain Eukaryota; kingdom Metazoa; phylum Chordata; order Ceratodontiformes; family Protopteridae; genus Protopterus; species Protopterus annectens. The sequence continues at coordinate 153,271,854 of NC_056733.1, read as the reverse complement.
TTAACATTTTACAAAATTTGTAAAAATCTCCAACAAGTAGCAATATTAGAAGAACTGAGACTGGCTAACTTATTAGGTGTATAAAATGCTCTATGCAGAAATTTCCATGCATATATTCTCCAACATTGCGCGTTAGATGTTAATTTAATAGAAAGCAATACGTTAGTTTTACTCTCCAAGGATAGGTCTAAAGAATGTCCTTTGGTAATGTAATTCCAATATTTCTGTTGAGGTTTAACTTTACAGCTTATTAGAATTTTATATAATCTTCAAGATACATTTTCCAAATTATGATTGTTATAAATGATTTCATTTGGATATTTTAAAAATTTAGGCCTGTCCTTAAAGAAAGAGTTACTAATTATTCTGCATAGATCTTGTGAATATGTTAAAACATTTTGAAGCACTAGCCAGTCGGATGAACACAGATCATATGTATGAATTATGTGCTGGATATCTGCAACTTGTTGATTATTGATACAATGTTGCCAGCAGATAACGTTTTTTTGTTTCCCATGTAGTAAAGACATTCTTATGTATCTTATTAAAAAAAAATGTGATACTGAAAGGTATTAATAGGTCCAACCAAAGTTTGATATCTATCTTCGCATTAAATTTTCTAAAATAGTTGAAAACAGAATTTATAAAATTTAGTTCAGTAGGTTTTATCAATTTATATTGTAAACTAATACACAAGAGATGCCATAACTTGTTGGATTGATCAGACAACATAAAGTCTTTTAGTATGAGATTTTCATTTAAAAATATAATAGAATGTAATAATTTCCAAATAGATGAGAAGTTTGGATCTATCCAGTTATTTAAGGCTTATCTAGATGACTAGATGAGTAGACAAAAATTTATATCAGAGTTGTCATATCTTGCTTGATTTGAGATGTATGCAGTATTAAGTACTTGAGAAGGGGGAGGCATAAACTTTTAAGTGTGTCTGCTTAGACTTGCATATGGCTAGGCATCCTAGGTCCCTGCATTCAAATGACTAGTATTGTTCTTACATTTCTGGAGACTTTAAATGGTTTCCTGAAATACAATTCAAAAACCTCCATTTGTGTGTGTGTGTGTGTGTGTATATATATATATATATATATATCTGTATATGCACACACTTATTGCATAATGTGACGACACCTCTTTTTGTTGAGTGTCACTCTCTTACCTTTTTTGATAGTCATGACTGACTACATTACATCTTATCCCATATAATCCATCCAGCTCCTAGCTGGATGTTCTGCTCTCCTCTTGTCTTCTTGTGCTTCACCAAATTGCCTTCTGCTTTCCTGCACATTTGCTTCAGCTTTGATATCTTCATTATGTTCGTCTCTCTCATAATGTGCACCTTATTGCCCTTCTTATGTTCGTCCCTCTCATATAATGTGCACCTTATTGCCCTTCTTATGTTTGTCTCTCTCATAATGTGTACCTTATTGCCCTTCTTATGTTTGTCTCTCTCATAATGTGCACCTTATTGCCCTTCTTATGTTCGTCTCCCTCATAATGTGCACCTTATTGCCCTTCTTATGTTCGTCTCCCTCATAATGTGCACCTTATTGCCCTTCTTATGTTCGTCTCTCTCATAATGTGCACCTTATTGCCCTTCTTATGTTCGTCTTTCTCATAATGTGCACCTTATTGCCCTTCTTATGTTCATCTCTCTCATAATGTGCACCTTATTGCCCTTCTTATGTTCGTCTCCCTCATAATGTGCACCTTATTGCCCTTCTTATGTTCGTCTCTCTCATAATGTGCACCTTATTGCCCTTCTTATGTTCGTCTCTCTCATAATGTGCACCTTATTGCCCTTCTTATGTTCGTCTCTCTCATAATGTGCACCTTATTGCCCTTCTTATGTTCGTCTCTCTCATAATGTGCACCTTATTGCCCTTCTTATGTTCGTCTCTCTCATAATGTGCACCTTATTGCCCTTATGTTTGTCTCTCTCATAATGTGCACCTTATTGCCCTTCTTATGTTCGTCTCTCTCATAATGTACAAGGTGGGGTCCTCATCCCAATTAACACTTGCAAATAATCATGCCCATTTTTTGGTACCACTGGACATAACCAAATCACAAACAAGTAGCTAGTCCTGATGCAGCATGTATCCTGTGGTCTGTGTTCTGCTGCCAGAGGATACTGTGCAGAAATAGTGTAGCTGGGGGGGGAGTGGCAACTGCCCCAGGCACAAAGTGTTGAGGAGAGCAATCAGCTGATTTGAATTTCTGCTTAATACATACCATCTTTTAGAAGACAGTATGGCATTTACAGTGAAACCTGAGCACTTTGGCACTCCATGTGTGGTATAAACTGTAGCAACTGCTTGCTACATTTGTAGCAAGCTGTTTGCTTCAGTTTAAAACAGTAAAGATTTGTTTATTTTTTTAACAAAATGAGAGGGAGGAGGGTGGGGGCAAGGAGCAGAAATGAGATCTAATTGGCTGTTGAAGGGGCGTGTGTCATGTATCTGGCTACATGGTTGGTATGCCAGTTGAAGAAGTGGATTTTTTCTATTTTGCTGTTCACTTGAAAATTGTGGGGTGGGGTGGGGTGGGGCATGGATTGAGTACTTTCTTCAGGAAGCCAGCTGGCAGATTTGCACGAGTCCTTTTGCTCTTCACCTAAAGATCTGAGGTGATATTGTGGTAGTTCCTGGTAACGGCACAGGCTGATAGTTGAGCCAGCGACACTTTTACTGTGCAGCACAACTGATACCCAGAGTAGTTGGTCCACATGACATTTCCTCCAATTGGCATCACCTAGAGTCTGTGCTGCTGATCAGAATTCTGATAATTTATGGATGCATTCTGGGCAGACCTCTAATGTACAACTGAGAGGACTTGTTTGGAGCTGGTACCATCTATCCCTGGGAGAGAAACACCCAGCAGGTTTTTTGCTGGTGGGGGAACTCCACATAGGCACAGGGTGAATATACAAACTCCACACCTACACTCACTTCATACCTAGTATCCTCACAGATGATGTATAGGATATAGATGTCAGGATGTGATATAAACATTTAATTTCTGCAAGGAACTGAACATTGTGGAGACAGTCTATCGGGTGCAAACTAAAATGGAGTAAGATCAAATACATTGCTTGGGCAGCAAAGCAGGAGATGCAATTAAAACAAGTTCTTTAAAGGAATTTGTGAAGAACAGAATTAAAGGAGTAAGAAAGTGGCAGTCAGTACAGAGGGCATAGATGACTGGCTGGGTGATTGCAAATACAGCCCTGGACCAAGCCATAAAATCTGTATGGAAAAGTGCTTATTTCTTTGATCGAGAATCAAGTGACCCATCCTGATCAACAGTCTGGAAATGACCTATACGCCTGTGATGCATTCTAAGGAATGGAGCATTTGTTTTAATAGCATACATATACTGAAACTTATAACATTTCTTTCCATCATATTTTATGCATGTTTAAAGTATATGTCCTCCCAGTTACCCAAATGTTCTACTACTACCCCACATCCCAAAAAAGAGAAATACACATAAGCTGCATAGTGATTGTGTGCACGACTGGTTGGTAGTTTAGTTTGTTTGTTAATGAGGTGGGGCAGCTGGTTCAGAGATGCTTTTCAGACACAACCTGGGGCATTGTACATAGTAAAAAATACTAAAATTATATTCTTACTACATTTATCTTATTGAGAGTATGGTGTACTTATGGTATGAGATCATAATATTCTATGGTACTAATGGTAGTTAAATAATTTAGGAATCTGGGATCACTCAAAAAGCTGTTCTAAAATTATGACTGGAAGCTTTGTGTCCATTGATTAACTCCAGCTACAGTTTACTTGATAATCAGGTATATGAAATAGCATTAAGTGTGGTTGACTAAATGAGCTACTAAAACGTTTAATAGAGTGTAATTTTGTTATAACAGACAATAGCAGGCTTGGTGTGTACAGCTATTACCCTTCGGTCGTAGGTTGACACACTTAAAAGCAGTCTTTTTCCTTGATGAAATAGAGAAAAAGCATAGCAACATGAAAGACGAGAGGTCATTAAGATGTGCAGAGCCTAGCTGAGCATATAGAGCAGACCATGTAGGACATATACGAACAAGACTAACTGATTTCTTTAAATGTCATGGTCAACAACAACATTTGCAAAGAATTCCTGTCTTGGGGACTTCAGATTTTGTATTCCAAACTGTGTTCTCTCTATCAGTGGCAAATTAATGACCATTTAGTTATGCTGTGTTCTAGAGCTGGCCTTTTTATATAAGTAATACGTCAGACTTAGATGCATTTCTTTCAGCTCAGAGACTTAGCAAATTGAAAGAGCCACTCAACCCCCTGCTATAAGTTGCCATGACAACATGTTGCAGTTCTGTATTATCATTAGTACATATTGCCATCACAAGTGAAGTTGATGATTTTTTTCTCTACAGGGCCCATCATGCTGTTAAGGGTCGAGCATATATTATTCTATTAAGCTGAAGAATCATATCACACAATGATAAAAGTGAAAATCTCCTTTTTGTGACTTTGTGTTCTTTTTCTGTATAGTAACATTTTAATGTCCTGTTTATTTAAATATGAGAAGTCTTATGCGCACCTCATATGCCTCAGTTTATTGCATGGATTTTCTGCAGAGGATTAGTCTGTTCTTTGGTCATCAGTCTTTTCTCTTTACTCTTTTTTTATATGATTCAGGTACATCATATGAATTTGTGGTCCAGTTAATCATAAACATTAGCAGAATAGCCGTGATGCTAGTGCACTGAAAAAATGAATCACATTAGGCACATTCTGCAGATGTGAGTTTGATTCCCGCAACCTTCATATCCATGGCCTGTATTAATAAACAACTTACTTAACCTTCTGTTTGTGGGCAAGCCAATAGATTTTATTTAAAGCTAGGCAAAGCTATTTCAGTGGTGTTTGTTAAAGCCAAACCTAGGTTACTGCACATTATGATGGTTGCTCATTTCTGACTGAGCACATGTGCTTGCTTTGGTTATGGAAAGTGTCAGCCTTGACCATAATGACTAGACTTACCCTTGCTGCTCATTAATGTATGAAAGCTGAACCTCTTACTCAGACTTGGCTTGCTCACCTCTGCCCACTCTGAGTGGGCCTTCAGTAATGTCCATTTGTTGACCAGGTAGGCCCACTGGACATGCAGTCCCTTTCCAAGGGTGACCTGGGAGTAATTTCAGGTTAAGTGGCTTGCTCAAGATCACAAAGTAGGGAAATTAGGGTTCAGGGAATCAAATCCTATACCAAAAGAACTACAGCTCACAGCCTTAATCCTCTGCAGCAACTGCAAGACTTGTCTCATTCATCTGCAAATATAGGCTTTCTTCAGATGTCTGTGTAGTGGTGGTTTGTTGAATCCATCCATCCAGGTGGGAATGTTTACTTCACCTTTTACTGAACATTTGGCTAGAAAGTAATATGGCAGCAGGTGTAAAAGCTGGTAGCTCATGTTTTGAGGATAAATGACACAGGGTTTGAATCCAGCTCAGTCTAATTTTGTGACTTAAATGCACAGTGAATTTCTGGGTCTTTGTCTTTTTCTGAAAATATTTCAAGCCTGCATAAACCAAAAGCAGTGCTGGTGATTTCCTACTAGTTTTCCCACCCGTCCCCCTTAATTGAAATGCTTTTTAAACCTGGTGATTTTAAGTTGCCCTTGTTTTCTTGCTTGCTATATATATTTATGTATGTGAGCAAGAGAGCTGCTTTCTATTTTACTTGCTCCATTTTTTTCTGTTTTAAGAAATCTGCTTGGCCTGGTGTTTTTGTTCTATGTGAGAGATGCACTTAAATTATGCTGCACATTTCACATCGTCTTTTATTGGTTAAATTGTTTCTTGAGTAGAGTGATACTTAAATACATAGTGAATATCTGGGACTTTGTCTTTTTCTGAAAAGACTTCAAGCCTGTATAAACTAAAAACAGTGCTGGTGATTTCCAACTAGTTTTTCCCACATGTGGGAAAGTTTTTCTCACCTGGTGATTTTAAGTTGCCCTTGTTTTCTTGCTTGCTTGTCTTCGGCTTGGTGTTCATTGAATAATCATTTTCTGCAATCGCTTTACTGTACTCAGTTTTTATACTTTTCCTTTCTGCTGAATTTTTTGACAGGAGCTGCTCTTTCTGCTGATATTTTTGCATCTTTTCTAATATAGGCCTTTGCTGTTTTTCATGGCCAGATTTAGAGCATACACATTAAGAGCCATCACAATTAACAGATCCAGCTATTGAACACCCGTCTCATTGCTTATTTGTACTTTCATAAAATTAATTCAGTCTTTTCATTTTCAGTTAATCCAGTCTTTCTCTACCACTTTCTCTGGTATGGAAAAAATCCCATATTTCCTCTGCATGCTCTGTCTTCTATATACTGCTTATTGAAACAGCTCTTCTTGAGAAACCTCATGCTTAGCCAGCCTTTTCTTCATTTCAACTTCTCAGTTTTTCATTTTTATTTCAATTCATCTGAATAGTTAAGTTTTTTCTACTTTTTACAACCTTTTGTTATTTGACTGCATATACTCCTTCAGTGTTTTGCTTATTTTAAACATGACAAAGTGCATTTGATTTATTCTGTCCTCTAAATTACTGGAAAACGCCTTTTGCTCAAATGTGTCCTGCTTTTTGTCGATCAGCTTCAAGATGCTTCTTTGGCAGAGATTTTTTTTCTCCTTTTCTGGCTGATTTCTTTTTCTAAAAATGTATTCTTTGCTGGCACTCAGGCTGTGTAACTACTAGCCGGTAACCAAATTTTATCCAGACTGTTGGTTTTACTGGCATTTTTCACAATTTTTAGTTTGCACACTCAGAGAACTCTAATCCTCCTATTGATCTATCTCGAAAATTTACTTCCTAGTTCTGATGAGAAAAAAAGATGATCATAACAGAGTGGACATTTCTAGCATCATACAAACCTTGAAAGAAAAGTTTTAGATGACACTGCAAAATATAAGGCTAGCTCTGTTTCTTGTGGGCTTCTTGCCTATTTCTTTGAATGTGGTACAGCTTTGTTTGTTTCAGGAAGTCATTATCAGAGGTTGTCATTATTATTTTAGCGTTTCCAAAGTAATCTACTATTCTGTTTTGAATGAGAATGGGTCATATATATTCCATGTGAGCCACCAGTAGACCTTTCTGAACTGCCTTTTTACCTTCTTGACACAGAAAATGTTCATCCTTGTTGCAGTCTATCATTCAAATGTTGACCTTAGATGTATGTTTTGAAGCCAAGAACTGGGTCAAACCATACATCCAAACATTGAAACCTCTGGACATTTTCAAGCACAGTTTAATCATTGCCTGAAAGAGTGTACATGCATAAAGAACAGTTCTACATTTAAGCATGGGTACTGAAGATCACAGTCTCAGTTTAACACAAATGAAGTTTTGGTACTGGTGCTGTTTGTGTACTTTGCTTTCCTCTACACTACTAGAGAGGTTGTTTGCAGGGCCGGTCTTGTGTTTGGAGAATTCTAGATATGTAAGCAATGAGTCTAAATGAGGCTTGCATGATTCTACAGTACTTGAATCTCACAGTGGTCAGAGGTGAATTGTTACAAAACCAGTGGGAAGTTGTTAAAGGTTACATTTTTTTATTAAATCTTTTTCTAACTTCTGCTGTTTTTGTGTTCAGCAACTTTTGTGGTCCTGATTATAGTAGGATATTTTCAAGTGTGGCCCTAAATTTGAAGATTTTTATACTGATTGGCAGCAGCAGGTTTCACTCAAGCTATGAAGATATTTTTACTAACCATTTTGAGGAAGTGTCTGCTTTCTACATATCATCACATGTGATGGATAGGGTCATTAATGAGATTGCATCATAGCACATTAGTGGATCCAGCTTTACCTTCTGTGTGTGTTTTTTCTAATTCGGATTAAATTTATTCAGCATTATGACACCTGAATGGGGTACAGAAAAACAGTTAAACATAAAAAGATGTTATTGAATGCAAATTACTATCAGAGATGAAAAAGTTGTAAATTCTCTAGACACAATGCCTGCTGTAGAAAAAAAAGTTCAATCTAGAATGCACCAGCTGTACCCTAAGAGTCAGCAGTGTCCTATTGTCAGTAGAGATAGTTGATAGAGATTGCCAGCAGTCGTTTCAGATAGGTGAGATCCATGTTACTGAAAGCAAGGTGTGTATGAAATGCTAGCTTGCATATTGAACTTGAGGTTATAGGTGGGACTGTACAGTACAAGATGGTGCCAAGCTATGTCTCTTCCTAAACATGTTGCAGCATCCCAGACACACTGACGCTGTTCATATTATAGGCATGTCCTAACTACAGGATGCTGCAATGATCTTCTTGTGATGTTTCCAGTGTATGTACATCCATAAGTAGGTCATCTGCAGAAAAACAGTGAATGGGGCAAGTGATAAGCATATGACGGTGCAGTCGTAATCAACTGCGATGGCAATGCAGGGGCAATAGAAAAGGAATAGGCAAGGTTTGCCCAACCTCTCAGGTCTTGACACTATTTTTCACAAACCTTTGAAATTTATTTATAGGAAGAGTTGTAATATTAAAAATATACTGGAGAACAGGAGATTTGATACTTCATCCGTTAAACAAGGGAAGACAGGTACTCATAAATGTGGGTCTTGTCCACTGTACCCCTACCTAAAGGGAAGGAATGTTTTACACACAGTTGCAAGAGATAAGCACATTAAAAGTAAATGTTATGCTAATTGCAACACTACTGGGGTAGTTTACATCACTTTATGTAACCAGTGCGATGCAGTTTATATAGGCAAAACTGACAGCAAGTTTAGGGTTAGAATACATGAGCATAGTTACGACTTTAACTAAAAAGATCTGTAAAAAACACCCTATATAAACATTCCCAATGTTGTGTTGGTGTGGATTTTAATTATACATTTTTTGCATTGGAAGTAGTACCCAGAGACTTAAGAGAACAGCAACGGGAGGCAAGACTTGAATACAGAGAATTATACTGGCACATAATACTTGAAGCCAGTAAAATCCCTGGTTTGAATGACATGTTCTCCTTTGTACCAGTACTTAAGCTTAGGGCAGCTAAACTAATTAGTTTATAGAACGGCCACTAGATGGAGATTCAAGACAATTGGATGATCTAGTTATGAAGTTCACACACATTGTATTAAGGTTTTTATTATAATTTAATATTTTATTTATGATTTCAAGGTTTAAAATTGTTTGAAATAAGGTTTTTGAAACATTGTTATATTTATGTAGTAATTAAGTATTTTAGTAAGAAATAACCTGTCCAAGAATTAGAAGTTAGGTTATTTGTTCTTATTTGTTTTTATTTTCACTTGTTAAATGTTTTAATTGAATAATTGTTTTGTGTGCATAAAAGGATTGTGGGGAATGGTATGCTAACATCTGACGAAGTGTTGATAAGATAAAAATGTGTTGGTATGATAAGCATTAGTGTGGATTTGCTGTTTTTATTTGTTTTACTACATTCCTTCATTAAAGGTGCCATTTTAAGGATCGTGGTTGACCTCCGGAGTGCCTTTGTTCTAAGAATACAGGGATGTTATGACCTCCTTGTCCCTGGATGAGATACCCTTACTAATGAGGTGGGCCATATAGAAAGCTTTCTGTACAATGGAAGCAAAATGGTGGTCAAAAGTCAGTTTGCTATCAACCTGGGTGGACATGTCCCTCACTACTGATTGCGTGCTTACTACTATATTATCGATGTGATAATTTGTGGGGATGTCACTGTCCCCAAAAGGAATGATGGTGCATTTTTTGGCATTCAGTTTGCGGCCATGTTTCAGGCACCAGTCATATGTTTGGGTGGAGACCCTCTTGGAGAATGTTCACATCACTAGGGGAATTGATGACAACACCCATCTTGCAGTCATCTGCAAATTTGGTCAACCATAGCCCACTAGATTTGGCCTGCACCTCCGAGAAGTATATCCCAAACAGCAGAGGCACCAAGACTGATCCCTCAGGTACACTGCCTGTTACGGGTCTACTACTTGAGGTGGCTTCCCCTATATTGACTAGGTGGGTTCTATCAGCAAGCCAGTTTGCTACCCATCTGGTAACATTGATGCCTAGTTGGGAGAGTTTATCTATTATACCTGAGTGGGAATAGCATCAAAGGCTTTGGCCAGGTCAAGATAGGCACCATCTTCCCTTCATCTATGGCCTTGTTGACTGTCTCAAAGAAGTCTACCAAATGTAACAGGCATGACCTCCCTTTGACAAAACCAAACTGTGTGGGATCAAGTGTCTGGAGGTTGCCAATGTCCTTGTTAATGAGGTCCATGATAATCTGCTGCATGGTCTTGCAGATCAGGCTAGTTAGGCTGATGGGTCTATAATTTCCTGGATCAGCGGATGCTCCACCTTTGTGCAGAGGGATGAAAGTAGCTCTCCCCCACTTGGCTGTGATGAAGCCAGTCAGGCTTTGGTTGAGTAGGGTGCCTAATGGTGCTGCAAGTTCCTGCCTGAGTTCATGTAGGATGCAGACTGAGATGTTGTCGGGTCCCATGGAGGCTGTATTTTTTGCCTTTGAGAGGGCAGTGATGATTTGCTCCCTAGCGATAAGAGAAGGGGGCAGGTACTGGAGATGTCCTGTTTTACTGATGGGAGGGACAGAAGAGTGAAGCTTTCACTGAACCTCTATACCAGCAGGTTGGCTATATCATCAGCGATTGTGTACATGGTGTCCTTGACCACCAGTTCTGAGCAGATCTGGGTGCTTCCCTTGAGATTGCGGACATATGTGATGAAGGCCTTATGATTGACTTTAGTAGATGTGGCCAGTTTGGACTCTGTTTGCTTTAGAAGATTTTACTAGTGCTCTTATTTGCTTGTTCAGGCTAAGTAGAAATTGCTTCCAATTAGGAACCTGTTCTTAGTCCTGGACAGCAATTGTTTTCCTTTTATTATAGAGTTTATTAATTGTAGATGTCCACTAGACAGGTTTACTCTTCCTTGAGGAGAATAGTTTTGTCATGTCTGGAATTCCTGAATCCTTGAAGCTATATAAATAATCATATAGTACTTTAGTATAAGTTTGGACATATGTGCCAGTTCCTATGGAGGGGAAGGGGGATGTGAAGCTGTTTATACCTTCCCTTGGAGGTTGTTTTACCCTAGCTGGGGGGGGGGGGTGTTGGGGAGATGGTGACTTTGAAAGTGACTGCTTTGTGGTCGGATCTTACCAGTGATGATGATACTAGGGATGCTGCACTGGTTACTCATGTTGGTTAATAACAAGTCCAAGACATTTTCGCCTCTTGTGGGGGTGTCAGCCAACTTGTCCAAGGCATTTGCATTGACAAAATCAAGGAATCTGTGGGCATTTGTGTTTTGGCATGAATATTTCTTCCAATCTATGGATGTATAGTCACCCAGGATCAGGGTAAAGGGTTGAATCTTGATATATTCGAAGAGGTCCAGATAGGTGGAGTGGGCATCTTGAGTCACAGTTGGAGGCCTGTAGCTAGCTATTATTTGAATAGGGGTCTTCTCAATTGTTAACTGCACCTGCAGTGTTTCTTGTGCATCATACTGTTTGACCAGCCTAGAGGTGTGTATGCCTTTTATATATATTGCAACTCCACCTCCTTTTGTTTTGCTGCCCATGGTTTGGGGTCTGAATGAATGATAGAATAACTTGGTATGGCTAGGGTGCTGTCCACAGCTTTGAATCAGGTTTCTGTGACTGCACAAATGTCAGCTTCTTCTAGGGTTAAGAATGCTTGCAATGAGTGCAGTTTCATGTAGATAAACTTTTCAATGGTATAACACATAAACTGTATTTCCTATAACTTTACATTAAATGGAAGGTTAGAGATCAGATGGATATTTTCAAGAAAGTGAATCTTCAAAGATGATTCTTCAAGGACAGGAGTAATCAATACTTTTTATTGTGGATAGTACTTTGCAATCAGGGAAATTACTTGACTAAAGACAGACAGGACTGAACCAGCTGGTTGGCCCAGAGTACAGTTTACAGATAGTGGTTTGCATATCTGAAAATCACAGTTATCATCTCACAGTGAAAAAACAGTGACATTGTTACATTATAGGCACTAATAACATGGAGAAATGTGAAATGTCAGGGGCTTACCTTTGTCCAGATTCTGCAAGAGTTGGTTCGGTTCCATCAGCATTTAACAAGCCTTACATATTTTTTTAGGTGGTAACGTTAATACGAAAATTAAGGTGGTTAATAACCAGATGTAGATTACTGAAGTTGCATGGAGATGAGTTTGTAAATATTGGAATAAGGGGGGATTCTTTTAGAAATAACTGTAGTTTATTTGATAGGGACAATTTATATTCTGGATTGGAATATAAGAACCTATTGAGGACAGGGTCTGGTGAATTTAGTGACAAGACGATTTGGGAAGAATTAGCAAGAGAAACTTAAATACAGATCTGTTTAAGTGATATAAGGGGACTGGTGAATGTGTGACTGTAGAGTTGACAGACAGGGTTTGAATCCAGCCCATTGCCACCAACTAATATATGACAGATCCATAATCCCACCTACTCCCACCAGTAATGTGCCACAGATAGTGATTATGGATTTTGTCATGCCACTGCCATGAATATCTGATGTGACAGGGAACCAGCAGTTTGAAGCTTGTCACTCACAACTGGTACCATCTAGTATATGATGGGCAATTAGCCTGGGTGGCATACAGTAAATGCACACTGCTGCTGTGGAGTAAGTAGTCAACATCTGCCACACCCAAATAAGCTGCACACTGCACTGCTAAGCACTGTTACCCCAAGATTCTAACTGCATTACATTGAGACTGGTACATTTCATTGCAACTGTACCAACAGTAATTGAACATTTACAGTATTGTTTTTAGAATGGATGAGTAAAAGGATAATAGAGCCACAATCAGTGTTAGAGCTTTGTCTCAAAATTATGCTCCAGCAGACAACACAGTAACACCTGGGACTTGTTATCTTTTGAATTAGCAATCAGTCCCTCTATTGTGAGACATAAAATAGGATTTTGTTTGAATTTAGAATATTTCTTCCTCTTTCAACCATTATGTAATTCTGTATGGGCATTACAGCGAGCTACTGACTAAATAAGGTATCGCTGTCATGTGACCTAGTGCAGTAGCTCCCAAGGACCATTAGATTTATACTGCAGATCAGCAGTCAAGAAACGGAGCTTAGTTACTTTTCTACTGTAATATATTTTACAGTGACAAATACTATTAAATATGATTTTACACATTTTCTGTATTGTATTTTACTGAAAAGGGAGTACATTTCAAGCGCAACTTCTTTTATGTGTAGCTTTTGAACAGTTATTCACACACATTTTAATTTGATATAGATCCAGTATGGCTAGATTACTTTCCATTCATTTTCCTCTAGAAAACGGTATACCTTCCAGTTTATTGTAGTTCTCTTCACACCTCCTTTTTTTGTGGACTCAAGTGAGTTTTGCTAAAATACACTCTGGGAATGAATCCTGAGGTACAACATTTTTTCTTTGAGTTACACTACTCCTTTCCTTGCCTTGAAAGGCCATCTGCATTTATGTAGAACCACTTTAATGGATTACGGCCTGCTGCTTCCACAGTAGCTGTGCTGGCACTTTTGGGAGTCTGCACTACTCTCTAACATTTTTTTCTTTAGCATAGCTGCTGTGATTGTTCTTGGATGAAATATATGGCTCATGTATACTAACAGATATTGTTCTCCCTATGGAGAAACATGCCTACGTACAGCCCATAGCCAGTGGTTTGAAGCATCTAACTGCAGAAAAAGTCCTTGGCTATAATCAGGACTGGCTAGGTCAGGGGGTCCACTGAAGGTGTGTATAAACTTTTGGAATGCCTGCTGACAGGGTATTATTCAGATAACGTTATCCAGACTGTTTCTTCATGCAATGCCTTTCAGTGGAACAGCTGTGACTTTTTCTTCATGTAATGCCTTTCAGTGCAGCACCTGTGACTTTTTCTTCATGTAATGCCTTTCAGTGCAGTAGCTGTGACTGTTTCTTCATGTAAGGCCTTTCAGTGGAGTGGCTGTGTCAAGTAACAGCCTTACCTACTTTCTGGTAACCAGGTTGGGGCATGCCTGCATAGTATTTACTTTGGCATGCTGTGGTCAGATTTTTCCACCACCCCCCTTCCAGAAAACCAAGTCAAATGTTCTCTGACATTTATTTGCATACCTAGTTAACCCAGCCTTTTTTTAACCTGAATAGCATCTCCCTGACTTCTTGAACATGCTCCTGTTAGGGCTGATTATGCTGTAGGCCAGGACATAGTTTGAATTTATGGAAAGACTGTGATCTAACAGTCTCTGGTAAGTTACTGGGGCAATTTTCATCCCAGAAGTAATTTTAGTGAATTTGTATAGTCCGGACAGACTTAACAAATGCTGACCTCTGCCTTGCTGTGGGAGTCAAAGGCATTTGCTGGTAAGCCTTATTTAGGTTTGTAGTGATCAGAAACTTCACCCACCAATTTGCTATATAGCTGTATTCATCCTGGAATGGGATACGAATATACTTCTGCACAGCATTCATCCTGGTATGGGATACGAATATAGGTTCATAGTTCATAGTTTTGTACTAAGCTAACTGCCCTTGTGAGCCATTTTAAACCTAGCCAATTATCCCCTGTGAGACTCAAACTCTGCACCTTGTGTTTGCAAGGCAAACACCTTAACCATTAAGCCACCCTCCCAACCCAATATACTTCTGCATGGCATCTTAATATTCGGTTGTCTATGTAGAACCTGGTTCTCCAATCTTTTTTTTTTCTTGGCACTAACACCAAATCAAAAGGAGTATTAGATATTTGAATTACCCTCATATGACACTGTGAAGACATTCTAGAGGTTACATTCCTCAGTTGCTCCTGTATGGTTTGCTTGCCTTGCGCAGGATAAGCCACTTAGTTCCGGTATTTACATGGTGCTGTACAATCTGGATGCACAATGGCACTGCAGTAAGCAGTCCCCATGCTTGTATAAGGCTGCCTGGATTTCTTGAACCTTAGCAGTGAGTAGCTGCTGTGACAATAGTGCCTCATCCACCGTTGTTTGTCTGAGTTTTAGTGAGGAGCTCTTCCACCAGATCCTCTCCAATTCTTCTTAAAAGAAATTCTTCTTAAGACCCACTGCAGGTATTATGTTATAGAGCATCTCTATTATGGTAGAGTTTTATCATATTAACATAGTAGGCTTTGTGATTTTACCTCCTGCCTGGTACCTTCACCCAGTGGCGGCTAATGACTTCAAATCAAAGGGGAGCTGCAGGAGACAGCTGAATAGGTGGGGTCAATGGGAAGGGGTGTGGCCAACTAGAAAGGGGAGGAGCTATGCTCAAAACCACAAAAACTAACTTTAATTAAATACACTGCCCTGGGTGCCAAGCCATCATTATGAGAGTCCAATCAAGACAAAATGAAGTGTAAAAGAATAAAATATTTCAATGTATTGGCTGCATGACAGCTTACTTAATATCTAGATGGAAACAAAAAGGATGTGAGGCATGAAAAAATAAATTACTTTTTAAATACATTACTGGAATGCCAGTCAAAATCAAGTATAAGAAAAACAAGCAGCACTCAACTCAAACCACTTCTCCTTGCACTGCAGTTCTAATTACAATTTATATTCAGCTTTATTAAAGTACCAAGTAACATGCTGAAAGTAGCAATCTCTGTGATGCCCCCACTTGTAAAAATGTTTCTTATCCAAGAAAGATCTGCTGCCTGACAACTATCTACTTGTTTCATTGGGAAAACGTGATCAAAGTAAAAAATGAAAAGCAAAAAAGAAACAAGCTCAAGATATACTGCTTAAAGGATTACTGTACAGGTTATGGACCACACATGAATGACATTCTGTTTAGTTTACGGGTAAAGGCCTCCAAGATCACTGGAAGTCTCCAACAAGTGTAATGAGCTTCTTAAAATAATGTAATCCTGTCCTTTATTACAAATACTGTCATATGCATTTCAATATCCAAGGCTTATACATTATCTAGTTAAGTATTCTCTGCATGGCAACAACAGAAAGGCTTTCAGTGTTGGCAGTTCTTTAACAGTATGCTTATTAAAGCTTACTTGCATGTTATGATCTCAGACAAGCTTACCTGATGATCATTAAAGCATTGCTATTTAAACATAGAGCAACAGGCACTTTCTGAGTAATAAGCATAAATCAACAGTACAAAAATATGACAGAAACCACACCATTCTGAAAAATCAAGAACAGATGAAAAGCCACTGTAGTACTTGTGTCTACCTTGGATGGGGGGATACTCTACACATTTACACTGCATAACTGCTCCTTGCCTTGCTTGTACACATCCAGAGTCACTACATGAGGGAGTGGGGTACAACAAGTATATCACAATTTGAAAAGTCTCTGGCTGACTGTGATGGCCCTGACACATTTGACATACCTCTCAACCTCAGAGCAAGAAATCTGGACAAAGCCATACATAGAAGTGGGACAAAGGCACAAAAATAAGGACAATTTTTAAATATTGCTCTTATAAACTTAGAAAGATAATAGAATAGTAGGTCTTGTATTAGTATGAATTTTCTGAAGGATATGAAATCTGAAACTCAAATGTCTGTCATTATTTTCTAACTTCAGTCTTTAATGATTTACCACTAATTTGCCAAAAAAAAAACACAATTTTATGAAAAATGGACCAAAAATGTGATGCAAAAATATAAAATAGCCACACAATACAGCTGGGAACCTGTCAAAGAAGGGAAACTTTTTTTTAATATTCGTACTACTAACTTGAGCAGCTGACAAAATAAAAGAATCTACATGATTTCTGAAAAAAAAGTAATCTATAACTCTGATTACTACAATTATTTCTTAATTGTAAACCCTCCATGTTTTCTTCCAAAATTGCTATTTTGCGGAGGGAGTATTAGGGGAAGAGCAACATTTTGAGCCAAATCGGGGACAGTTGAGAGGTGTGGCTATGCCTAATTCTATAAAGCAATTTATTTGCATGTACCTCTCAACCTGTTAATGCAATAAATCTGGACAAGGCCAAATATATTGGGGGAACGTATAAACAGTACTAAAAATTGCTCTTGTATAAATTGAGACAGTTGATAGAATAACAGGTCTTACTTTAGCATGCATTTTTCTGAAGGGTATGAAGTCTGAAACTCAGTGTCATTATTTAGTGACTTGATTCCTAAATGATTTTCCAGAAACCACAAATTTTATGAGGAACAAACCAAAAATAAGAAGCAAAAATCTATTCATTCTGTGAAAATCTGGACAGATGGGAGGTATAGTTCAGCTGGGGCTGTCTTTGAGTTTGCCACCCTTTCCCCTCACAAAATCATGGTCGAGTGGAGCCCTCCCCCCTGCAGCCATTCCAATAATCCATTACTTGGCTATTTCACTCCATTTACCATAAACACTAATGTGCATACTGCTTTACTTCTATGATGATTTGGATTTCACATGAAAGTTTTATTTTGCATTTTACAGCACAAACACTAAGACATCTGCTAAACAAAGCAATGCAGTCTCACAATGAAAACAGACTTAGCATTAAAACTGCTCTGCCCTTGAAACTCACATTCAATGAAACAGCATTGAAACCCACATTCAAAGAAAATGCATTTTGCCAGTGGCAGATAAAGATTAACTTTGGGCTGTTTTTAAATCATAGGCCCCTTGCACATGAAACATACATGTGCTCTGATACAACTTCCTGATTGTACTAAATTATATTCCTTGTACAATACAGTACAGTTGTTAGAGGGCGTTTTAAATTTATTGTTTTGAACACTTTTCCAGTAAACAATGAAACAAAATGCATGCACCAATAATGACAAAACTGCCCAGTTCAGAACATTTCCATCATAAAAGTCTACTCAAACACCTACAGTCCACCATTATCAGTAAATATGCACAATCTCTGAAGAAGTAAACATCATCTAAATAATTCCACATTAAAGAAATCTGTAACTAATGAAGAGGTTGCTGCTAGCAAACAATTTTATATTTCATTGTTTCATCTACAAAAAGAGTGCCTGTTGCCCTTGAGGAATAAATTGCCTATGTTGCATTAAAAAAAGATAAGCTAGTAATATTGCAATAGGGAATGGATGGCAAACTGATAAGTTCATAGTTACTAGGTATCTTTGCCAAAAAGGACTGCAGCATCCACTCCCTTTACAACACAGTACAGTATTAGTAATGCATTTACCTACTGTGGGAGTAGAACCCAGAGCCTTCTGCATCAAAAGTAAGTACGCTACCTGTTGTTCTATTAACAATGCAAGCAGACTCAGTATAAGCAGCACTAAACTTTTGTTTCCCTGCAGCTATCAGCTTCTTGTAAAATCTACTTGACACTCAGCTGTATCTCTGAACTTTGCAGCACAAGAAATCTGTTAAAAGCCAAAATTTATGGGGGGGGGGCAAAACCCCAAAAAACAGGGATACATTTTAAACATTGCTTGTATAATGTTGAAAAGTTGCTAGGATAAAATGCTGTGCTACCACCATACATTTCATTGCCAAGTATTGAACCCAGGACACTGTAGAGCAACATACCACTACACCAAATCATCTGTTTTATGAAAGAGAGGAAGACTGAAACTTAAATGGCTACCATTTAGTGAATTAAGTTCTCACCATAGCTGTCAACCTCTTAGCACAAAACACCTGAACAAAGCCAATAACGGGGGAATACAGCCCCCAAACATATTAATTGAATTCAGTTCTCACCATAGCTCTCAACCTGTTAGCAAAAACACATAGACAAGACAAAGCCAGTAATGGGGGAATACAGCCCCCAAACATATTCAGTGAATTCAGTTCTCACCAGAGCTCTCGACCTTAGCACAAAAAACCTGGACAAAGCCAATAATGGGGGAATACAGTCCCAAAAATAGGGACAAAGTTCAAATATACATCTTATAAACTTCAAAAATTGCTAGAATAAATGGTTTTGTGTTACCATGTACTTGCTGAAGAATATGAAGTCTGAAATTTAAATGCTTGTCATTTTTATTTAACATTTGTTAACCAGGAAAGTCTGACTTGGAACAAAAGCCAATTTTCAGCAGAGGCTCAGGGAGAAACACTCCCTACACATGTCTTTGTAAGATGGGAGGACACCAGAGCAAACTCACACAAACACAGGGAGGACATGCAAGACTCCACACAGATGACTCCCCAGCCAAGAATCAAACCAGAGAACCTGTAGCTGTCAGACAACAATGCTACCAGTGCACCACTGACTATGTCAAGAAACAAAAATACAGAAACCATAAATTTTATGAGGAACAGAACAAATATGAGGCAAAAATCTGCAAATGTTTAACAAATAGTGGTGGGTAGGGAATTCAGGCTCTTGCCACTTGGGCCCAAGGTACAAGCCTTATTCTCTACCCACCACCTTGTAGCACCTGGGGCATTTTACACGCAGACACACGCACACACACACGCACGCACACACACACACACACACACACACACACACACACACACACACACACACACACACACACACACACACACGCACACGCGCACACACACCTACTAATTCTGATCCCCGTAGCGATCCTGTCCAGCTACGTCCTCTGCTGATTCTGTCCTCTGTAGCGATCCTCTGCAGCAGCCCAGCTACGTCCTCCATCTGTCTCATCTCTACTCTCCATAACGGCCCATGCATGCTGTTCTCCCATGAGACGTGAGTAGGCTGGAGCATCCTGCTGGTGGGTCCCTGCGAGACATGAATAGGCTGGAGCCTCCAGCCTGCGGGCGATGCAGTCCGGTGACCTTCTGGTCTGTGCGGTCATCACTGCACAGACCTCTGGGGTGGAAGGGCGGAGTTTCCTGCCTTCCCTATCCGGACTGCCTATGAGAGCAGTCTGGAGTTCAGGAATGAAAACGCATGCGTGCGTGGAGTTCTGGTCTGCCTAACACAGCAGTCAGAACTAAGCACGCATGCGCGGAGTCCGGGACTACTCGTGAAAGAAAATATTTTCAATTTTTTTTTATGTGGGGAATTTATTCATTTTTACAGGTGGGAGGGCTGCAGTCCAGCA
Source organism: Protopterus annectens (assembly GCF_019279795.1). Taxonomy (NCBI): domain Eukaryota; kingdom Metazoa; phylum Chordata; order Ceratodontiformes; family Protopteridae; genus Protopterus; species Protopterus annectens. Next base: position 153,251,793 of record NC_056733.1, on the reverse strand, counting down.
GTCCTATAGCACAAGCCGCCCCTGCCTTCACCACAAAATTAATGACATTTATTTTTGTACTGTCATGAAACTACCATCCTGTGCTACCTGTCAGTTATTCTGACATAAATTATTAGTAGTATCCTTGGTCTAACTGTATGTCCTTGGGCTCTTGCTGTCTGGTCATATCAGACTTTTTGCTGTCATTCTGCTTGAGATAGGTGTTTTATGCAAACCCCAGGAGCTCCCTAAGCTTAAACCTGAAATTTAAGACTTATTTTAAAATAGACACTTTGTGGAACAAATATTCCACCTGATTCACTTTGTGATGATGCAATGACTCAAATGATAAAACAACTGTGGATTTTTGATGTAACTCTCTATAAACAGAGGAGCTAGAGCAAGTATGTGTTCCTCAACCACTTAAACTGTTCTGCAGATACTTTCAACATGGTTTTGAGATCAGAGAGTTGGGTTTGCCCAACTGTTTGTTTTCAGATGGTGGGGGTTATTTTTTTTTAATACCTCACAATTTTGTCTCTACCTGTTAATATCTCTATGGGGAAATTCACCTTGCTGAAAATTGCTAGCAGAGCATTTGCTACCTTTTCTGCCTCTGCAGAAGACACATTTTGGGGGTCCCAGTAGCACAGTCTACCACCCCAAAGATATATGCCTTACCTGTGGGCCCCGGGGTATCAAGAGATGGTTGCAGTTTCTGCACTTATAAGTCTACAAACAGGTCTTGTGGGATTTCCTGTGAATTTAGTTTGAATTTGAGCACGCTGTTCCTGCTTCTACCACCACACTCTTCTAGATAGAAGTGAGAGTCTCAACATGCAGTTTCCCAAATAAGGCATAATTGTCAGATTTTTGCATTCAGTAAACAGTGTGTTTCATTTTTAAATGCTGACATATATTTATACTGGCATGTAGAGTTATAAATCATATTATACATTTTCTTTTACATATCATATTTTACTGAAAAGCCATATGCAGTGCACATTTTTACTTTGAACAATTATTGACACACTTTTCTAATGTGATACAGCTGTAGTTCAACGAGGTTACTTTTCTTGCATTTTCTTTTTGAAAATGCCATGCTTTTTCAGTTTATTACAATTCTCCTCACAGAGGGAATATGGATAACAGAATAATGAAATTGTCTCCTAGGAGTACCTGAGGCTGGTGGTTCAGTAGTGTGGGAGTGAGGGATCTAATGAGGGGATGATTTTTGATGGTAGTGTTACTGGAGTGGTGCATTCATGCACTAAATAAATTAGGGCTTCATGTTTTTACTTTTGCCATTCAGGAAAGAGCAGTAACTTTGCCATATGGCCTTGCATTCCTTATTAGTATTAGTCTACAATTTACCTAGTGAAAGCATTTTAGGTCAGTCTGCACTCCTGTTACTGCTCTTTTTGTCAGTTTTCATCCATTTTATAATTGAATCCATGTTGTATTCATTCAGATTTTTAAGTTCTGGTGACTTCCTATACATAACTTCCAGTCGCTTTTTAATTGAGGTATTCATTGGAGTCCCTCCTGTATATACAGACATGACTGAAGACTCATGTTTGTCTGTGTGCTGGAGCACATAAAAAGGCTACTACCTAGAAATGAAGAGCTAAACGGGTTGTTTTGCACTGAATACCACCAAGGTCTAGTACTTTGACATTTCTCACTCAGATCCAGCTGCAGCAGAGTGTGGATCTTAATTGTATAAACTGCAGGTGCAAAATTTCTTGAATATTTACATTCTAAGGTGGTTGGCCTACGTGCAAGCTATAAGCTCTTTAAATTACCATGGTAATTAAGCTGTTGAGGTATGTGTATGAGTCATATACTCCAGACTGGCATTACCCTGACGCTTCATTCTAACCGCTTCTGCATTAAAGCCCTCTCAGTACTTCAACTGGTTTAAGGCTAGATGCCATCACCAAGGTAACATTTTTCACCCATGCTGACATTCCCCTGCATTTCTTTACTCTTATTCCAGCTAACTTCCAGGACCCCAGTGATTGTAGGTGCTAAGTTTGAGTTTTCTTTTTTCTTTTTATAACACCGGTGCATTCAATGCGCACTCGTAGCGGTCATTTTTACTATACAATAATACATAATACATGTAGATAGGCAGGTACAGTAATTCTGATATTCACCAAACCTTAGTATAAATCATACTGTACATGCCCCTTATTCTGTAATGCATCATGGGAATGTGTCCCTTTTTATATTACTTGTAATATTTTTTATACCCCTTTTCATCATTTTTCTACAAGGAAGCCTTCTAAGCTGTATGTCTTCTGCCCATTTTTGAATAAACATCCAGCTAGTATTAATAATGTACACCTTTACTTCTGCCCTTTTGGTCTTTACAGCTGTCTGTCTCCAGCCTCTTCAGTTAATGATGCCTAAGGTAAGGCAGAGCATTTCCATGGTGCATTAATTGTACTGTAAGAGAGAGAAAGAGAAGGCAAAAAGACAGAGCGCGTATCTAGTCTCTGTGATCTAGGCATGACTGACATTTAGAATCATATCTTTAACTAGGTACTGTTAGAATGTCAAAGGATGAATCATAAGGGTCTAGGAAGGAAATAGCAGATAAAAGTGGAAAAAATAAAAGTGAGGGAGGAAGATAAGATATTGCAAGTATGCTATCTGTCTTTTCAGTTTTAGTTTGCTAGCACTCGTGTGAGGTTTTAATTAAAATATGCAATCTATATACCAGTCTGCGTATACCTACTATGTCTTTTAGTGTTATTCACTGTAAGTGCTAAAGGAAAAGTCTGCAGGAAAACATGGTGTTATCACTGAATATAGCTTGAGATTTGCATTATTTTCTGTAGCGGTTTAGATTATCAAGGAGCTGATCTGCTTTTGTCTGGTGACACATTTCATTTAAGTCTGAATTAAGTATTACGGCAGTTACGGAAAACGTAGCTGGATCTTGTGCACATAGAAATGTAGCTGGAAATTATGATTATGTCTTTTGTAGATTTGTTCCTCCCACAACAGCCTGGTAACAGTCTAGTAACACATCTTTTGGAAATGCTATGTCTTGTATTATCTTGCCATTCAAATTTAATAAAGACTTGAAGTCAAACACTGGTAAAGTGTGTTCTAATCCTTGGAAGTTCAGGAAATGCTTCATAATGAATAACAAGCTTATTTTATGTCAGACCACTCCCTGTCATGGTGAATTTCTTTACTTTGTTTGGAATAAATGAATATGATTTTATTTACCTAGTAAGCAGAATTAAGGCACTTTGCATTGCAAATGGTGTTGCTCGGTATTTTCTTCATGTTCCTATCTGGTTATATTCATGTGGTTCCTTTCTGCCACTTAACACCATAGATGTGACAGAATAGTTGCAATCTGTACTCACAGACATATTACATTTATAGTACCTCAGAGTTCTCAGAAAAGAATATTAAAACATGCTAAACACCTCATGCTTTACTCTTTTACTGTCCTTTGCAGAGTGTGGAAGGATAGGATATTTTGTTGAGGTAACTGAACTTTCTGTTGCCAGGCAGATTTGTTGATGAAAGTCTAGCAGTAGGTGTTGACTGAGTGATGTGGTGACATTACTGTGGTCCTGTGGAGGACACTACGCTCACTTCTAATAAATCGCTTTCCTGTTGTAACACCGTGAAGCATAAGCTTGAAATCGGAACACTTATAGGGATGTTATGATGCATCAGAAAAATTTTAACTATTACTTTATACCTTTCCAAATACGACCTTTTTAACAAAATTCTGTTTATTAAAATATATAGAATAACAGTAATGTTGACATTAAAAACCGAGTTTCTTTCTTTTTACAAAAACTCAAACAGGAAAACAAAATGTGTATGAACAGTTATCTAAATGCCTAAAATGATGATAGTTTTGGCAAAATATGAAGAGTGGCATCACTACCAAAAATCTTAGAATGGAATTTGAACTAGCAAACCTCAAAATATGCAAGTAATGATTTGAGAGCTAGTGTTCCAACACTGTGTAAATATTTGGATTTAGATTTAAACTTTGGTAATAGTTTACAAGGCCTAGTATATTCTGATGCAGACTTAGGCTCATAGGTAGGTACTAGGCTATCTGCCTGAAGGCATTTATAAGCCTAGCCAGAATGTGTTCGCTTTCGCCACCTCCTTAGATTAGTTCTCTGTGCCTCTGTCCAGCAGAGCCACTGAAGTGATCCTCGGGGTAAACTTTCTGTTTCCCATCCACTCATCAAGGTTTCTCTTGAAGAGTGCTAGCGAGGAGCTCTGCTTAATGTAGATTGGAATCTTGTTCCAAAGCATGGGAAGTCTCTGGGACAGGAATCTATCCCTCCAGCACGTCCTATTTATTGTTGTGGTGAGGTTTAGATCCCTATGGCGTGTGGCTCGAAGGGATAAGGTTTTCTTTAGGTGGAGCATGCCCATCAATTCTGGGTTGGACATGGCCTTGTATGTCAGGCAGAGATCACCTCTGAGCAGGCGGTATGCAACCGAGTACAGCTGGAGTTTCTTCAGTCAAGCTGCATAGGGCATCTGTCTGAGGCCAGTGATCCTCTTAGTGAGGTACTTCTGTGGTCTTTCCAGCTGATGCAGGTGTCTTGTAAGGTACATCCCAAATGGGACGTTGTACTCTATGATGGGTCTGATAAGTGATGAGTAGAGGGGCACAATGACCTCTTTTAATCTGGATGCAAACCCTTTTGTGGTTAGGTGGGCCACATAGAAGGATATGAGAGTAACCAGGTTTAACTAGTCTTGTGAACAGATTCACTGCCAACTTCATCAGCCATTTTTTAGACTGTTCAATAACATACAGGAAATCAGACTGCCTGAAACACATACTGGCATGCTGAGCAGTTCTAAAGGTGGTCAAAATCTGAAGAGATACATACTTTTATATTCCTCAGATGCAAAGATTTATGTTTTATTTTCCGATATCTAGCTCATTTTCACATTAATGCAGGAAAATGCATTGACTTTACAAATAACTGCATCTCAGAATTACATTTAAACTTCTTTCACATGCAAACTTTTTTGTTTATTTGTATAGCAGCATTAAATTAGGCATTACTGAATGTTTTATTATCATTATACATTATTGCAGTTCAGATCATGAGCTGTCAAAATAACTGGCTGTCCTTTTAAGTAATTTTTCATATACTGTACACTTTGGGAATAGGAACAAACTCTTTCTGTGACCTCATTAGTTGATGTTTATGATGCTGTGCATACTGTTCTCATCTCTGAGTGTATCAACAGTCCATTTTAGTGTTATGATCTTCGAAACAACTCTGTGATTCAGTTTTGTGGACACCTCTCTAAATATTTAAACATTTTTAGAAGCATCTATACCCGTCAGTGACATTAGCTCTCATTCTGATGGCATAGTCGTCTTGAGTAATGTCATCATTTTCTTTTCAGCATTTTGAAATTTGTAGTTTGAAAAGCTGGTGGCCCTGACTCCTCACATTTCTTAAAAATGACTGGTTATTTCTCACAGGGGCTGTTCAGAAATCACACCCTGTCTTTTGTTTTCAGAACAGAAAAAGGTTTAATATGTTCATTGCATTAAAATATGTTGTCTTGTCTGATTCTGTTTGAAACTCAAACCTGATTTTAGTTTTTAGGAATCAAAAACTTAGTGCATGCGGGAATCCCTCCCTTTAATCATTGAACAATAGGTAACTGACCAGATAGCCAACTAATTTATTTAGGTAGGATTTTCTGTATTGCAGTAATTAAATGAGAATCTTCATGACATCCCTACTAATGCTGTGCGTCTTCTTTATCAAATATTTTACAATCTGAACTGCACTGTCAGCATGACCATCAAACTGCAAGTAGATGGGACTGGGCATTCATATTCTGATGTTTTGTTATTGTGACCAGGCCTTTTAGATAAACATTCTGATGTTTTGTTAGTGTAACCAATCCTTTAGATACATATTTTATGTTTTGTTAGTGCGACCAGTCCATTAGATATTCTGATGTTTTGTTAGTGTGACCAGTCCTTTAGATGCATATTCTAATGTTTTGTTAGTGTGACCAATCCTTTAGATACATATTCTGATCTTTCGTTAGCGTGACCAATCCTTTAGAACTCGGTACTTGTACAATGCAGACTATTTTCTGATGGAACCACGTGTGGAATAACACATCTCAAGAATATTGCTCTCAGTATGTCATACTTATACTGACACTGTCAGTTAACTTGAGGACTTTTGAATGCTTTGAATGGTACCTGTCATGCATTAGTAGTTACACATTTCTTGGTACTGAAGCGACTTTATCCCAGTCTTTCACCATGGACTGCTGTGAATTGAATAAGAGAGCATGGTTTTTATTGAAATACACATTGGGCACAGTTCTGTTTAGGCTTATAGCTCCATTTGCACAGACATTCCTAACCAAAGTAATGCTTCAAAAGCCCTTTCTTTACATTTCAGCGCGCTCAGATAAAACTGGATTCTTAATAACACATCATACCTTAACTGATATTGACAACACCAGATTATTTGCTTTAAACAATGCACATTGTATACAACTAATATCTTATTTGTTTTACCATTTTTGCCACGCCTGCTGGGCATCAAACTTCTCCATAATCAAACATTTTACTGTGTGAACGGGGCTGCCATCCAGACAGCCATGAGAGTGTTTTGTGCTTTCACTGGCTTCCTGGCAATAAGAGCTTTTTGATTTTTGTGGTCTTTACGTCCAGGTGTGACATTGGCACTTGTAGCACCTCAAGGGCTGCCTATGTCCCCTTATTCTTATATGAATGCATGCTGCCCCACAAGCGCCTCATGGGCTTGATGGCCATTCCAATGTCTTGGCACCAGCTCCCCAAATCATGATAGTGTTCTGCTTTCCAGTCAAGATCTTGTCTTCAGAACACTGGCATGAGACGGTCAGGAAGCACCATCCCCTCCTGCTCAGAACAGATATGCCCCTTCCTCCATGCCTGCCTAGTGAAGTGGCTGAGATGATGGTTGAACTGCAGTCACCTGATTGTTATGTCTTATTTTGATGCTGAAATAAAGCTGTATTTCTTTCCTTTTGAAAGGATTTTTGTTCTGTTTAACCTTTTTTTCAATGTTTGTTAAGTATTCAGTATATTTCTAAAACAATTTAAGGATCTTTTCTGTCATGGACAGTTGTAATATAACCCACTGATCTTCCATTTAATTTTCAAACACATGTACTTGCTAGTCTGGCAAATATGAATATCTTCATATCCATCTGCTCTCTTAACTGGTTCCAGGCTTATAACTCATAATCAAGTTGTTTTTCTGCAACCACAACCATTTCCTCTGAGGCGATGCCTTGGGCATCGACTTCTTCAGTGTGCCATATAATATGTAACATAATTTGATCATTTCAATGTAGAAATTCCCAGAAAAGATAGAGCATAAGTTAATATTTTTAATAAATGCCAGTTCTACATTGAGAAGTGATTATGATAACTAGTTATGAAATAGAGCAGTTGTACAAGGGAAATGTCAGAACTGAGATTAGTCCTTTCATCAGGGACTGCATACAGGAAAGGTGATTGGTTTCATGTATTCACCTGCGACTAGAGAAATATGGCAGAAGTTATTGGAACAAGGAGAACGAGATATCAACTGAGCCCAGAGTATTTAACTCTCAGACTGGAATCTACAAAGAGTGACAATAAATCCAGTGGAAGTCTGTTAATATTGACACTGGTTTATACAAAATGAAGGCTACTTGTAAAACACTCACTTGCCTAGCACACAAAATTGCATTTGGGACTGTCAGGACCTATGTTTGCTATCTTTGGAATAAAAACTGTATACTTGTGTTTCACAGTGGAAAGGCTGAATTATTTGCTTATTTTCTATCAGTAATGTTATTATATATAATTTTTTTTCCTATGGGGAAATCAGCCTAACAGATCTGTTCAGAACATAAGGTACTTATTTTCAAGTAAACTGTGAAAAGTTTAAAGCTTCCACTTCCAGCTATCCACTAACACCCCATGCTCTACCACATCCTCTCCCAATAATTCTCCTCTATTTCACTTTCAGCCAGTGCCCACTTCACTCATCTGTAAACTCATACAGAAACTTAAACCCACTACACTCTCAGCTGATCAATTACCTGCAGAATACCTGCAAAAAGCTGCTAAAGTCATAGCCTACCCCATATCCATCCTCATTAACAGAACTATTTCTGAAGTAACTGTTCCCCTAATCAGGAAAGTCTCTCACATTATTCCCCTGCATAAGGGTGGCATCTCCAAGGAGTTATCGAATTACAGGCCCATAGCTATTCTATCTCCTTTAGCAAAAATAATGGAAAAATGTATACACCTACAACTGGTAACCTACCCACTCGATTACAATTTACTAGCACCCTGCCAACATGGCTTTAGACCATATCATAGCACCACCTCTGCTCTCTTATCCTTCACAAACCATATTAACAGTAATCGTAATAATGATACTCTATCTTCTGCCCTTTTTATTGATCTGTCTAAAGCTTTTGACATGGTCAACCACCACCTACTTATTGACACACTCAGAAACCTGTCAATGGACATCCATACTATACAGTGGTTCCAATCATACCTAAATAACAGGCAACAGGCTGTACTATGGGAAAATACTTTATCTTCCCATCTTCCAGTCGCTCTAGGGATCCCACAAGGATCTATATTAGGCCCACTACTCTTCTCCATCTTTACAAATGACCTCCATTCTGTAATTCCACAAGCTGACTGTATCCAATACGCTGATGACTCCACACTCCTATGCTCTGCTACTTCTCAAGCAGAGCTTCAGTCACTAACCCAAAAGACCTTTAGTACAGTTGAAAACTGGCTTCTACAAAGACGTCTTATTCTTAACCCCAAAAAAATGAAAATGCTACTATTTACCCCCACTCGCAGGACCTCCCCACTTAACTTTACTATTACTTCAAATAACGGAACTAATATATCTCCTGAACCAACCACTAAACTACTCGGAGTTCTAATAGATAACTTGTCCTTTGAACCTCACATTAATAACACCATAAAAACAGTAAACAAGAAACTAGGCTCACTCTACAGAATCAAACCCTTTCTAACACCTCCAGCCAGGGTTACTATTGCTCGCACCCACCTCATCTCTACCCTGCTCTATGCCTCCCCCATCTATACCAAAATATGTAGAAGTAATCTGAATAAACTTTCATCCTGCTACAACAATATTGCCAGATTTGCAGCTGGGTCCTTCTATAGAACTCATCACTGCATCAACCTGAAGCAGCTAGGATGGTTAGAGCTGCCAAATCTAATACTTTTTAATCAACTAAAAGTAGCCCATAAAATCTTGTACTTACCTCAAAATACACCCATAGTTACATCCCTAGTCATCCCCTATAACAATCTCAAGACCTTACGCTCATCTAATAAACTACTTGTTCAAATCTCAAAATCCAACAACTCAGCTGGTGATACCTTGTTCTCCAATACAGTAGGTAAAGCCTGGAACATCCTCCCAAGCCAGCTAACCTCAATATGCTCTGTCAGCATATTTAAAAGCAAGCTTAAACCCCACCTTAAATCACACTGGCTATGCCCCTGTGTCAAACCAGACTAAGCACCTGACTTTTAACTAGACTTTCATTATTCCCAGTCTCTCATGATCATGAACTTGTGTTTACTCACTAATTATTACCGAGCTTACCCTTCCTTAGGATTTTTTCCTCATGTAAATATGTAAATACTGTAGAATGAACAATCACCTTCATATAGTATCATAGCTTAAGTGAGTAAGAACACTATAAACCATCCTGGTTTGCTGATCTTCTATACTCTGTCTATTGATCTCCTGCATTTTCTTTCCTGTGTTTGTGTGAACTTAGTACCAATTAATATAAACTACTACCTATAACTAGTTTAGTTTTAGATTTCATTTTCCTTCCATAACAGAATTCATAATATAAAACCCTAAGCTTGTAATATGTTAAAGATTTGTAATTCACCATTTCTAATACAACTGACTCAGTCTTGCTCATCTATTTCATTGATAATTTTTTTTTCTTTTCCTTGTAATATTGTAAAAAAAAAATGTCAATGTCTTTGTCTTGACCTTTTATAATGCTGAAATTTCTGGAGCTTTTCTCCCCGGGCCTCCACTGAAAATGGACATATATCCAGCTGGACTAGCCTGGTCAACAAATGTAAAATAAAAATAAAATAAATAAATAAATGCCACATATGTCTTATGATCAGATTTTGCTGTCATTTCTCCCACAACTATGTTCATAAATTTGTTCGCAGCTATATACTGTAGCTACCAGCCATGGCTGGGCATGTCCTTTCTGACAAAAAATTTTTGCCTAGTCTAAACCATAACTTGCCCCATCTTGTGACATTTCTACATTTGGAAAACATCTACTTCTGCTTAGTTACTGAAACTTGGTTTAAATGTAGAGAGCGTGCTCTCATTTTCCCAGGGTTTTGTGTTCTCCATGCCTTCAGACCTAGTGACAACTGTGGTGGAGTCTCTGTATTTGTTAAGAAATATATCACTGACAAGCGGATCATGAGGACTTAGAAACTTATGATCACTCTCGATACGATTAATTATCAGCTGATTGCTTTTTACAGAGCACCTTCTTTGTCCCCTGGTGACCATGTAAGTTTATACCTGCAATGTAGGATATGACCAACATTCCTAGACATACTAAAAAAAAAAAAAAATTCCTTATACATTTGGTAAAATAAGCCTGATAGAGACCTCAGAATTCTTGGCCTGATCTTTACAGATATGGCCACCACTTGCACTATTTCTCTGGTATCGCCTTCCTAAGTGAAATGTGACCATAAACTTGTGTCCTTCTCCTTCAAATTCCCAAAAGCTTCAACAGCAAACCACCACTAAAGGACTACAAACATGCAAACCACAACCTGTTATGTGATAAATATCAAAATTCACATGGAGCTGCAGCTCGCCAGACCCTAACACAGCAGCAAGATTCACGAAACCCCCCCTTCTCAGGGATAATAGTGAAGGCATTAAAAAATATGAAGAACACTATCGGGTCCACTAAATAATCCGTGAACTCTTGCTAGCCTCAGAAGCCAACAATAATTATAAATCCTTTTTTAGCTGTAATAGAAAATTAAAACATAATGCCCTGCACTGCTCTGAATTTATTCATAATGATACATCTAATTCTGACTCAATACACATAGACATCCTGTCTATTTAATCTGGCAAACTTTTTTGAAAGGGTACAGATGCTCTAGGCAATGGCCACGCAGTGCAAGCAGTGTATCTTGTTCTGGCCAAGGACGTCAACATAATTCCCCTTGCTGGCTTCATACAGAAGCTATATTCTTTTTAAAACTGACCTATATGTGGTATGATGGATAGACAAACTTGCTGAAGGATAGAACTAGCACAGTGTGAATTGTAGGTACCTCATTAGAAGGTATGAAAGTGGACAGTGTACTCCCTCAGGACTTTTTGCTGGCACCTCTACTCTTTTTATTATTCACTTCTCAGATCTCCAAGCAGAGAGACAAGATGTCTGGCTAACAAATTTGCAGATGACTGCAAACTGGGCTTGTTGTTATGTCATCCTCTAACACCCTAACAATCCAAAATTAACTTGCTGTAGTAAATTATTAGTGTACTAAAATGGGCTCAAATGAAATGCTAAAAAGTGTAGTATCATCGCTTTTGGTAGACGACCCTTCCTCTTGTCATACTGTATAGACAACCTGACACTGTAAAATGAAAATGTAGTAAATGACCTATGTACTTGGGTTGATGGCTCCCTTTCTTTTAATGATCATGTGACAGTGGTTGTCAGGAAGTAGCTTTATTTAGCCCAGCTAATTGCCAAAGGAGTATTGTCAAGGTCTGAAGAGGTAATCACCTGCTTGTACTCTGCATTGATCAGGATAATTAATGAGCACAATGCCTCCTTTAGGATGTAGCTTTCTAAATACATGAAACAATTAGAAAGACTCCAAAGGTTCATAACCAAAAAGATCAGACAGCTAAAGTCTTTGAAAGAATAGTTAGGGGCTCTGTCCTTTTTTATTCAGTGTGTCATACACTTTTGAGGGGAGATCTCTCCTTTTCTCTCTATGCTATTAGAGACAAGTTGTCCTGCCCTTCCTGATTCTCCACAAGTAATAGACCCAGGGACATAAATCTTCATCAGCAGAGGCAAGCTTATATCCTAGTATTTACCAAACCTGTGGATGTAAACGTCCTCTACATGTTAAGTAGTGCAACTTATCTTCTTTCAAATATAAACTAGATGGTTGGATGGGTATCCACAAATTTATTCTGGGATTGACTGGTATGGCTGTCCTGGAAAAAGAAGATGCGGCCTGAAGGAATGTACTGGCAATGGTCATAAGACTCGGTGGCCTTGGAATATCAGTGAAGCTATAATTTGTGACAGATGCATTTTATGAGCAGTAATCCATAAATTTTAGGCTCAGATCCATGTGCAAATCAGAGTACTAATAGAAGAAAAAATTAGAAAGTATTTACAATTGAAACAATGCAGTGCTAAAGGCATATTTACAAAGTGGTATACACTATAAAAATACAAACAAAAAAAAAATATATATATATATATATGTATATGTATGCAGTTAAGCAGTGATACTGATAGGATGGGAGAAAAAGAGCAAAAATGAATATACAACTGACAAAAGGGTGTGTGTGTGTGTGTGTGTGTGTGTGTGTATATATATATATATATATATATGTGTGTGTGTGTGTATAAAACTAGTTTATTTTCTTGTAAAATCTCTGCACCAGTTGCACTTTTGCTTAAATCTCTTTGTAGAGTGACTTTCTTATTCACATCAAAATATTTTAGGTTGTGCATTTTTTTGTAAGTGTTTGATAAGTCCGAACTTTTTCTTGCTTTGTATTTTAGTAATTTTCCACGTCTTGTTATATTGTTTTCTAGAACAGCACATTTATTTCTGATATAATCTGAATACATTTTGAAAAATACTTTGTTTTTCCTAGAAAACTCAGAAGTTGTGTTGTCCTGTGATTGACATATGTATAATGACTTTTCCATTGCTTCATTTCAAACTATCTGAAGTTAAATCTTGGCCTGTGTATCTGAGATCTGTAGCTCTGATTTTACACTTACATATGTTCAGCATGAGGTTATACTGTCTCAAGCTGTCTAGTAAGTGGATTTTCTTTTCTTTTGCCATTCTGTGGCTATACCCCCAAACAGTATCAAGAATATTGACCCCACTCTGCTAGCTCTGTTCAGTGATACAGCCTTGTCTGTGGCACAGCTGGCATAAATGTATCTTGTGGCCTGGATCTTGGAGGACCTGGAATGGAGGGTTGGGGGCTATAATGAGGCTTTACATATTTGCCTGTCTTAAGGAAAAGGGTGCAAGGCATGTGTGTCCATGCATGTTTGTTGTCAAAGTGGACAAAAGGGATCACACCAAGGGGGGGGCTGCTATAATGGGAGGAGCATAGTGTATGGCTGCTATTATAAGGGGAGAGGAGCATGGTGTATAACTGCTGAGGCATGGTCATACCTTGTAGGACTTATAACATGTCCTTTCCTTAGATGCTGTAAACCTCTGATGGCTGGGAGTGTAGGACCTAAGCAGAATCCCCAAACCCTTGACATGGTTAATGATTGCATGCTTTTTACAGTCAAAGTTCACCCCCCGGAACATATGGGCTGGAAGGCTTTTGCATAGGGGAATGGGAAGGTTTTATGGGGCATCTAGAGGAAGAGCTTTGATAATCAGCAGGATAATAGTGATAAACTTCTCTTAAAATATATTAACCACATCTTCAAAGTATTTATCGTGCACCATCTTTCTAAAATACCTCGGGTGCTGACAAAATAGCATATAGAAGTCTGACAGATCTCTGACCTGCTATTACCACTGAATGTCCACAGACATGAAAATACTTCTTCAAGCTTATTTTGCCAAAATCCTTGATTAGTATCAAATATAAATAAATTACTTTCATTTGATTTAGAAAAAAACTCTTCTTTATTAATACAAAGGGGATATTCTCTAATTAAGGTTTTATAAAGATATTGTGGATCTGCTTATATATGAATTTAGCCAGGTTCAGTACAGGAATTGTACAATAATTTAAATCAGTTTCTTAATTATGCCTGTGCTCTTATTTCTACTTGGGTGACTTTTAGTTCTACTTCTGAAGGCTGCTGAAGCTTATTTTGTGAACATTTAAAAATGATAAAATAGAATTTATCTGAAAATAATTAACTCTTGACAAATATCCTAGGACAGATATTTTTGTTTAGTGGCATGTTTAGCAGTGGATCCAGGGTAAAAGTTCCGCAAATAACATTACTTGCTCAGAATTTATTAGCGGACCGGAGTTCCGCTGTGGCGACCCCTTACCGGGAAAAGCCGAAAGACAAACTTAAAAAACTATACGATTACAAAGAAAATTAGTATCAACGAATTTGTACTGGCCTTTGAGTAAAATTCTTAACATCCAAGTCTTGAACACATTATTATTATTTGACATTTGTTGACCAGGTTCGTCCAGCTGGGCAGGAGTCCTTTTTCAGTGGAGACTAGGGAGATCAGCTCCACATACATATCAACATGACTAATGAAGTATATATTCATAATACATAGCTACATAAACAATGGTTACTAAGGGTAAAATAAAGCTGCGTTTACAATAATAGATAAAGAGAATAAAACGAATTATAAGTACATCATGGTGGGATAGATAGTCAATAATTTACATACATCAGCAGACTTTACATTCGTCATAAGTTCAGCTAAAAACTGCAGAGGGTAGAACTAATAAGAGTAATGTAGTGAAACATTAGTGGAAAAGAAGGGGAGTGAAGAGGTATGTGTAAAGGAGAAGAATGCGAGGTAAGAAGGCAGAGAGGAATAAGGTCAGTCAGGGGGGTGATTGCACAGACATAGCCATATATTGCTTAGATAATTTTTTTACAGCATTTCTGAACTGGTATTTAGGTTTAGTAGTTTGAATTTCCAACGGAAGTTTATTCCAGCTCTCAACTGGGGAATAGCTGTAAAGGTTCTTGCCAAGTTTGATTTTTGGTTTGTATATAATGAGGAGATGTTCTGAACTCAAGTTTTCTAAGTGGGGAGCAGGGGGAGATGATAGAGGTAATGCTGGGACAGAAATAAGACTGATGCAGTATAGAATGCATTATCTGAAGCTGTGGGAGGAGAAGGTTGGGGGGAAACTCTAAACAGTTTAGTTCCCTGAGTGCTAAGCAGTGATGGGAATGGTAAGGGAGTTCTGCTGCAAATTTGGCCACCTTATAGTAAGTGGACTGTAGTGTGGTTTGTAAGTTGGTAAGAATTTGAGAGCCGTAGAGGAGGGTTGGGAGTAGGTAGGCATGGGCTAGGGCTGTCCTGGCTTTACTGGATAAGATGATTTTGTTTCTGTAGAAGTCATCCAAGTTTTTGGTGGGTTTTCTTAATGTTACTCAGAAGATGTAGGTCAAATTTCAACTGATTGTCAATAAAAACCCTACAAAGTTTGGTGTGAAATTCAATTGTGATAGATGTGTTGTTAAGGGAAGAGATAGAGAAAGAGGGTTTAAGATGATTCATAGTTTTAGGGAAAAAGAGCAAACGTTTGGTCTTCTTTGGGTTTAGAAATAGGTGGTTTTCTTTGAGACATTTTTCAATAGAAAAGAAGGAGTTTTGAGTTGAAGTATGTAGATCAGAGATGGAATTGGCAATGGTGATGACTGTGGAGTCATCAGCATATTGAACTAGTGATGATAAAGGTGTGGAGGTTGATGGCTGATTGGTGAAAATATTAAATAGTAGTGGGCCCAGTATAGAACCTTGGGAAACCCCCATATTTATAGGAAGTTCAGGGGAGATAGTAAGTAAGTTATGACTGGAGGACCAGATCAAAATCTGCTGTGTTGTACAACTGCACCATTTAAAGTGAAACTTTTGGGGGTGGGGGTGGGGAGTATCATCATTTGGTAATGTCCTACCAGAAAAATAGACTTGGCAGTGTACCAAAGGTATAGCAGTGATTCCCTGTGCTGTTTGAGAAATGTATGTCCTCTGTTCTAGAAATAGTTGCATGCAGTGCTGGACAGTTAGATGGAATTCCTTCCATGCCACATTTTTGAGAATATTCTGTAGCATACCATGCAATGAGAACAGATGCTGAGAGTATTTTTTATACAGAGCTGACAGAAACTGAACTGCTGTGAGTGCTGATGAGAGTTGCGTACTGCTGAAGAATGTAAGACATGAAGTCTGTCTGCCTGTTCTAAACCAGTACATAGTTTGGGAAGAACTAACATGATAACTTGCAGAGTTTAAAATTTTAGTCCCACTATGTAGCTTTACACTTGCACGTAAAAAGGGCAGTATTTGTTGAAAATAGTTATATGGCCACATACACTAGTAGGCAGTTCTCTCTTCCAGCCTAAATATTAGATGCGCATGTTCAAAGATTTCATTGTTGTTTGTATATGGATGAAAACTTAGTTTATTCTTCATTCTGTTTTTGATATGGACTCTGAGCATCATGTTTACCATCTTGAGCTCACCTGTACATGGCAGTGTTTTTTGGAATTTGCAGCTGTGACACATTAAGGCACTGATGTATTATGTCTTTATTATTTTTACAGACTTCAGCTTCAGTGGTCCTTTTGTGCCATTGCAGATTCATTCAGGTGTTGATGTTTGCAGTTCCTTTGGTATTTTTTGAAGATGATGTTTGTGCTTTTCATGGCTGTGTTCAGGTTTGGTTAGTGCTGAGAAGCTGTGGGTTTTGTATGGATTTAATTCCATGCTGTGACAGTCAGCCTTGTCAGTATGCCGTGGGAATCTGCAGTTTTGGATATAGTGTATTCCAGCCTTCTGTAACAGCGGAACTTCAGACTTGGCATCACTATTTTTCTTTTTTTGTTGATGCGATTACAAGTGTGGACTTGTGTGGGTTGTTCCTTCATGTAATCATAGCATGATGAACCTGTGTGTTTTTGTTGCTGCACTGCATTTTATCACTGCATGAGTTTTACTGTTTGCTTTATTTTGGTATATATATTTTTTGTGCTTAATGGAAGATCACTGATAAATCAATTCACTAACTATAATGTATGTTTCATTCCAGTTTATTGCAGGCATTGCTTTCCTTTGACATATGTGTAAGTGTTTAGGCAGTAAAGTTGAACTCTGCCATCAATAACCACTTAAGTACTTCTGACTACATATTTGGCATTGTTTTATTTTGCATATTTTCTTTACACAAAATTCATATTTACAGACGCCAGTCTACACTTGGCATGTGTGAATGACAGAATTACTCCTAGGGAAAATAACTTGCATAGTGAGTGATCTAAGTACACCAGAAAGTAAATCATGACTGATCCTTGAGTATATATGTCTGTCTACGGAAAGAGTCCCTGTTATTTTTGTTTGTTACTCATTAGCCTTAAACAAAGTATTATCAAATTTACTGCAGGATATGAGAATGCAGCATATTTCTGCTTAGGAAGATGTCTTATTTGGAAGTAAATTGAAGTGTTGTTTCCCTTGCCTCCGTTTGTGTTAATTAGGATCGCAGTACAAGTCATTAAGAGCCACCCTTATACTAATCAGCTAACAGGCACTAGCATTGGAAGCTATTTTGAGATAAACATTAGTGATGATGATGTCTGCTGCTTTTATTTAATCTGGACTGCGGTGGGGATTTAATGAAGTGCCATAAGCCATGATACTCTTCTTCTTAATTAATCATTTGCAAAATTACTTTAATGCGTTTCTTAAACACTGCTGCAAAAACAGGAACTGAGTTGCTTACAATTAGAGATGTTTACCTTTAACAGCTGAATGGATTTTGCCCATGTAAGGAGACTATAGGATATCAGCATTTATTAAAATAGAAAGTTTCATGAGGAGGAATGAGACCTATCATTTGCAGGATTATTTTGTTTTTATGTCCTTGGGTAGTGGACTACAGTCCCTAACTAAAAGACAAATGATTTGCACTTGTCTGAAGTATGGTTATGTAGAATTATTTTAGCAGTAAAACAGCTTTGTGCCATTATAAAATGCTTCAGACTTCTGCTTTGTTGGTGCATTAGGTTTGTCATTTGATAGTCCTTTCAGTAGCTGCATTTCAGCAGTGCAAAGTGTCACCATAGCACACAGGTACACTTCTGTCACAATTGCTGTGAAACCTGTATGGAGATTAGGGTTAGGGACCATTTTTTATTCCTCAGACTCCATTCTGGCTAGTGTAGTAGTTGGAGCATGTAACTTAACCAGGTAGTGCTCCTGCATAACTTCTGAAAAAGGGCCTGTTGACTTGTCAGTTTATCCAAGTAACAAGGAATAAAATAAGCAAATGAAGAGAGATGCCTGACACTTGTATACTTATATTAAAGCACAGAAAAAAGGCCCTGTGTTATTTATTTCAACAGTGTAATCAGCAGCATTTTATCTTTATTTTATTTAGTTTGCTTATTTAACAGGGTAGTACACTGGCCACTTGCAGGCACAGCCCAAGTATAGAAATTTACAAACAAATAAAACAGAACAAACTCGCAAACATTGAATAATCATAGAAGGTGGATAATCCCATAGACAGTTGATACAATATATAAATATTCACAGAATAGAAAAACAAATATGAATTAATTTTAGTAGCAAATGTGAGAGGGAAAAAGCAGGTGAAAACAGAGTAGAAGTGATCCAGGTGAGGAGTGAGTTAGGTGATGTGACCAATGCAAATGCACTTATAGTAAGATTTTTAATGGAGGTGTAGTCTGAGTTTTGCTCTAAGAGTGGGGAAAGAGGCGACTTATTTTAGGTGAGCGGGGAAGGAGTGCTAGAGTTTAGCTACAGGAATGAAGAAGGGAGTGGTCAGTACTGTTTGGTTTGCAGTGTTGGGAGCAAAGGAGTTAATTGGGAGCGGTTATGAAAGTTGTAAGGGGTGTTTTTTTTTTTTTTTTTTATATACAGAGTTTGGCTGCAAGAGCTGGGAAGCCACTGGTTGAAGAAGTTTGAAAGGAACAGACCCTAGATGTAGCTCAACTCTGTTTTTTTTTTTGGGGGGGGGGGTTGGAAATGAATCAGCAGATTCTATTGTCAGTGGACTGTAGACGAGGTGAGTTTTATTTATTTATTTATTTATTTGCAGTTGGTTTACCAGGATAGTCCATTGGGCCAATAAGAACCCGTTTTCAATGAAGTCCTGGGGAGAAAAGCTCCAAAACAAAGGTTACAAAAAGATTACAGCAGTTTACAATTTCAATCATTTGTAGGTTAAAGACAAAGCTTTAAAACATTGGTAACAAAAAAGATTACAGCAGTTTACAATTGTGGTAATTTGTGGGTTCAAGACAGAACAAAGATTAAGCATTTACAAAGGAATATTTTTTTCATTTAGTAGAAAAACTAAGATTTAAGCAGGTATAATAAAAATGTTACGGTTACATTTTGTAGAAAAACAAAGCATTGCTGCAGTAAATATATAGTTTCTTGAGTGAAATAGTAGAATAAAATAATTATAAGATGTCATTACAGTTGGCTTATTATTTGGTGTCTGGTAATATATGGTAAAGCTGCCTATAGGAAGTGAAGAATAGGCTAGGAGGGGTGGGAGCAGGAGCATTCCCATGAGGATGTTAGATGTGAGTGCAGTGATTTTTTAAAAGCAGGGAGGTTGGTGGTGATACGGATGGAGGGAGGAAGGGAGTTCCATAGGTGTGCCAGGGCAAAGGACAGGAGGTTTTGTCCTAGAGAGTGACGGGGTTTGTACAGTTCTATTAGGTTTTGGTTATTAGATCTTAGGAGTCTTTGTGGCAGGTGCATTTTAAAGGTAGAGCTGAGAGAGGGACAGAGGGAGGGATGAAAAATTAGTTTATTTGCAAAAGTAAGCTGAGTATAGGAGAGATGGTTGGGAAGCTCTAGCCAGTTAAGTTTGTGGAGAGATACACAGTGATGGGTAGATGATTTGTGGCTAGTTGCAAATTTGGCAATTTTATTATAACAAGAGGACAGTTTAGTTTTGAGAGAGGATTGTAGGTTTGTTAGCAGAGGGGCACCATAAAGGAGGGAAGGGATGAGAAATGTAGTAGCAAGAGTGAGCTTAGTAGATGTAGTGAGGAATCAATTGTGTCGGTAGAGCATGCCAAGTTTTTGGTGTTTTTTTTTTATGTTTAGTTGTAGGTGGTTATTGAATTTAAGCTGGTCGTCAATCTGGACTCCTAGTAGTTTGGTTTCAGATACCAGTTCAAGAGGTGTGCTATTCTGGCTAGTGATGGAAAATAGTTTTCTATCAATGGTGTTGGTTTTTGAGGGGGTAAATACCATAAGTTTGTTTTTTGATGCATTGAGTGCTAGATGATTGTCCATCATCCACTGTTCTGTGGTAGAGAAGGTGTCTTGAGTCAGTTTTAAGAGAGCAGGGATGGATGTGGCTGCACAGATAATTGTGGAATCATCTGCATATTGAATAAGTTTAGCATGAGGAATTGAGTGGACAAAATCATTTATGAATGTATTGAAAAGGAGAGGACCCAAAATGGAACCTTGGGGGACACCAGTGGGTGTGTTAAGGAAAGAGGAGATGGCTTTTTTTCCACTTGACAGCTTGTTGCCTGTTGGAGAGATAGCTGGTGAACCAATTGAGAGAGGAATGGGATAGGTTTAGGTTAGATAGTTTAGTTAGGAGAAGATTGTGAGAGATAGTATCAAAGGCCTTAGAGAGGTCAAGAAAGAGCGTAGATACAGTAGAGCCAGAATCTCTGGCTTTATTTACAGTTTCCAGGAAGGAAAGGAGGGCAGTCACGGTGCTGTGGCCGGGTCTGAATCCGTGTTGTGTGGAAGTTAGTAAGTTATTATCTAAGAGATAGGGAAGGAGTTGGAGATGAATACATTTCTCTAGGAGTTTTGATATAGGAGAGAGGATGGCAATGGGACGAACATTAGTAATATTGTTATTATTGCCTCCTTTGTGCAGGGGAATGATGAATGCCCTTTTCCAGAGTTTGGGTACAAGCCCTTCTTGGATAGAATGATTGATTAGGATGCTGATGGGGAAGGCAATGGCTTCGGCAGCTATGCTGAGGAAGGATGAGGGAATGTTATCGGGGGCATTGATGCATGGTTTTAGCTTTTGCAGGAGTTTTCTTATGGTAGAAGTAGGAATGGGTTTTAGGGAGAATGGTGGGAGTTGAGAGATTGGAGATGAAGGGGTGACAAGAGGGGGGATGCAGAAGTAGGGGGTGAGGTGTTATTAGAGAAGGATGAGGTTAGTTTGGAAATAGAGTCTATGAAAAAAGAGTTGAATTGGGTAGCCAGATCTATATCTAGTGCATTTGGGTCTGGGCTTGGGTTTTCTGCTGAGCCAGGTTTTAGGAGGGTAGTGATGCCTTTCCAGAATTTTTGAGGATTGGTTTTGTGGTTCTTTTGGAGTAAGGAGAAGTAATTCTGTCGATCTGCTGTGATAAGTTTTTTAACGGTATTGCGGAGTGTTTTGAATTCATTAAGGGTGGTTGGAGTTTTGCTTCTTTGGTACTGTGCCCAGGTTTTGTCTCTAAGTCGCATGGCAGTTAGTGTGTTTTTTGTTAACCAGGGGGCGGTGTTGTTTCGTATTCTTTTGTTTTTTATGGGGGCAAAACTATCCAGTAGTTTAAGGAAAGTTGTATTGAAGTGTGCAACAGCATTGTTCAGGGGTAGGGTTTTTAGGGGGTTCCAATTTATTGATTTTAGGGAGTCTGAGAAGGTTATTGGGTTGAAGTTTTTAAGGTTCCGAGTGCTGATGTAATTATGAGTTACATGTAATGGAGATGAAAGTCGTCTAGTGAAAATGGGAAGGTGGTCACTGAGGGAGTCAGGAAGAGTTCCACTATCAGTGTAGTAGTGGGGGTGAGAGACTAATATCCAGTCTAGGGTACTGCCACTGGAGAAGTCTTTAGAGGGCCTGGTAGTGAGGTTGATTTAGCTGAGAGTACTTATATAGGTTGATGTTTAAGGGGTGTGTAGGAGAATTAATGGAAGACCAATTGATATTTGTGTCTCCCATGATAATAGTTTCATTACTGATATTGGTAGAAAGCCAGGATAGGATATCCTCAAGTACAGAGGTATTATCTCCAGGGGGGATGTAAACTGAGGCTATGCAAAATTGTTTGTGTTTATTTAATTGAAATAGAGCTAGTACTAATTCTGCATTGGAGAAGTGAGGAATGGGTTTGTTGTAGGGAGTAATGGAAAGGGTGGATGAGTAGAGTAGAGCTACCCCACCACCCTTCTTGTGGGCCCTGTCTTTTCTGACGATAGAGTAGTTTGGTGGCACTATTCAATATCTTTTATATGAGGTTTTAACCAAGTTTCAGAAATTTATTTTGTAGAAGCTGTGGCTATGATCGCAAGCCCATATTCAAAATGTGCAAGGAGGGTTGCTTTGCGTATTGCATCTCTAGCTGGTCAAGTGAAAAAGTGAGATATTTTTCAGGATCAGAATAAATGAGAATTTATCTTTTTCCTGGCATTTTCAGTGTGGGTGTGAAAGTTTAGTGACTGGTCTAGCTATAATCCTAAGTATTTAAAGAGCATGGTTGTTTCTATTGGGAAACCATTGAGATCTGTGATGCTGAGATTTTTGGGACTTTTTTTTCAGCTTTTTTGACATTCCAAATATCATACTTTTTGTTTTGGAAGAGTTTAGGAGTAGCTTATGGTTGTTCAGTCAAAAATTAAGAGAGTAGAGGTGAGACTAAAGCTGGGTTTGCATAGTTGAATGTGAGGGACTACATGAAAGGATAACCATGTCATCTGCATAAAGCAGGTAACGTGAAGGTTAAGGAGGTCTGAGGGTATTTTATTAATAAATGATTGAAAATAGCAGTGGGGTGAGAAGATCCCTTGGGCAGTCATCTGGCAATGGGTGCTGGAGATAATAGAGATGACCCTATTTGTTAAGAAATATTGGAATCAGATGATAGTGTTGGATCTGGCTCTAATTTTTGGAGGGAGTGAAGGACCAGGAGGTGGTCAGTAAGATGAAAAGCTTTGGTATGGTCAATGAAAAGAGCTCTGGAAGGGTTTCCTTTATTCATGTTGGGAAGAATCTCTCTGTAATTGACCACAGTGCTATCATGGCACTCCGACCATCCCAGAAATCATGCTGTTTAAGAGCGAGGAAGTGGTACTGTTGGATGTAAGTGGACAGCTGTAGATTAATTTTAGAAAGTTTAGAAGGATGAAGATGTGGCAGATGTGGGAGGCATTTTTTGGCTTAAGCTGCTTGGGAAAGGTTTGACAAGAGCAGTTTTCCATATGTCTGACACTGTGTTTTGAATTAAACAGAGGTTATAAATATGAAGAAGAGGTATGGTAAGGAATTTTTTGCAGAGTGATATAAACCTAGGAAGTAGGATGTCTGCACCAGGGAGTACATCCAGGGGTAAATTTTCTAGTAGAGAATCAGTGTCTTTGTGAGTAAAATAGAAGAGGGGATAAAAAGTGGACAGGCTGGCTGATTTGGAAGGAGAGGAAGAGGTTGTGGTAATAGGGAGGTGGCTGAATTCCTTGAGAAAGTCAGAGGTCAAGAGTTGGCTTTGAGAGGTCTGGATGGTGATAACAGTGGAAGTGGGATCTGTGGATTTTTGATGTGTGAGAAGATTTACTTCCTGCCAGAAATTTTTGGGTTTGCCTAACTGAGCAAGTTCTTCTTTTTCAAATAATTGGTTTTGTGCCTGTATATGGCTTTCTTCACTAGATTATATAGCGAGGTAAAGGCAGTACGATTTTCTGGTTGGGTGTTTTGTCTCCATGATGACCGTGTATTGTCTCCATGTTTGGGTAGGGTGTTCTGTTCAGCGGTTAGCCATGAGTTTTTGTAGTATTTGAAAAGGTGCTGTGCAAGAGGGAAGAATTTGTCTTGAAGCTGAAGGATTGAAGGAGGGTCTGTGAAAGAGCTGTGGCAGCTGAGATGGGGGTTCTCTAAGTTGGTAATGGGAAGCCAATTGAAAGTTGCTAGGTGTTTTTTGAGGTTTTCTGTATTGATAGTGGATCTGGCTCTCAAGGTGTCTAGCTTGAGTGCCAGTTTTGGTGACTGCTGGACTATTTGGAAGGTTAATGAGAGTAGTCATTAAATGAGGATAAAGGAACAGATATAATGGAGATAATGTGAGGGTCATTAGTGATTAGCAGATTCAGAAGGGAGCGTTGGTTTTGGAAATTTGGATGGTTGCGTCATTGACTAACTTCATAAGGTTGATATTGTTTAGGAATTTCACAATGTCATTTCTCAGGGGAACCAGGTAGTGTATATTAAAATGACCTACAATAAAAATATTTTTTATAATTGCAGGCAGCTGAGGTGATAGTAAGAACAAGCAACTTGTAAGTTTAGTGTGCATACTAGGTTACTTCTTTACTCACCCATTGTAGGCTATGTACTGTGTTGCTTCTCTGTCTGATAGCTGCAATCTCCATGTTGTGTTACTGCTATTGTCAAGCTGTAGGCTGAGTGGTAGGTTACTGTGGTACTCATCAGCTGTATGGTACACATTGTATTACTGTCAACTGTAGGCTGTGTTCTGTGTTACTGCTTCACTTAGTTGTTGGGAATTTGTAGTGTTTGGCTGTTTATTGTGGGCAAGGTTATGGCTTTACCTACAGAATGTAAGCCATGTACTATGGTATCATACTTCCACATATTGTTGGTTATGTGCTCATTTACTGCTATATCAACCAGATGTAGCTCCTATTGTGTTATTGTCATTCTTGTAACTACTGGTCGATCAGTGCTGAGTTACTGCTGAACTTACCAGCTGTAGGCAGCATGCTACATTACTGTTGTACTCAGTAACGCAGTATGCTACATTACTGTTGTGCTTAGTAAGTGGATGGCTTATGATGGCACTCATCATCTGTAGACAATAGTGCTTCTTAAAACTGTACCCTTTATCCAGAATGTTGTGTTCTATAAAGATGTGTACCCTTTAACAAAAGGTCATATATGTCACTGTTAATTTATCCAAGAGCTGTAGCTAAGTGCTTGGTTACTTCTGTACCCCCCAGCTCTAGACCTAGGTTATTGTTGTACCCCTTACCCCAGTCTAGATGATGTGCTGGTTTCTACAGTTTATCCCAGCTATAGGCAGTGTGCTTCAGTACTGCCTTGCATATCAACTATGGGTCATGTACCCATCAACTGTAGGCAACGCTGGATAACTACGGTGCCCATCAGCTCAAGGTTGTGTGATGATTTACTACTGTACCCATCAGTTGTAGGTCGTGTGATGAGTTACTACAGTACCCATCAGCTCAAGGTCATGTGCTAAGTTACTACAGTACCCATCAGCTGTAGTTCATGTGATGAGTTACTACAGTACCCATCAGCTGAAGGTCATGTGCTGAGTTACTACAGAGTTACTACAGCACCTATCAGCTGTAGGTCATGTGGAATATTACTACTATACCTATTTGCTGTAGAGCATGTGCTAAATTACTACCATACCAATTTACTACAGATTGTGCTGAGTTACTGCTGTACCAGTCAACTGTAGGTTAACTAAATTACTACTGTATCCATCAGCAGTATATGTGCTAAATCACTACCTACCCATCAGCTGTAGTTGATAAGCTAATCACTGGAGTATCTATCTACGGCAGATTATGTACGGAATCACCATTGTACCCATCAGCCTTATGATATATGCTACATTACTGTAGCACCCATCACTTCAGGTAATTTGCTAAATAACTACTCTAGCCATCAGCTGTAGCCAAGTTATGTGATGAGTTACTGGTGTGCCAACAACTGTAGGTCATATGCTGGGTTTATATAGTACCCATCAACTGTAGGTCATGTGCTGAGTTACTACAGTAATCTTCAGCTGTAAGTCATGTTGAGTTACTTCTATACTAATCAACTGTACGTCATATGCTGAGTTACTACTGTACCCATCATCTGTAGGTCATTTGTTGAATTATTACTGTACCCATCAATGTTATGTCACGTCCTGAGTTACCATAGTACCCTTCAGCTGTAGGTCATGTGCTGGGTTAGTGATGTACCTGTGACGCCCATGCACTGGCCCAGTAATTAAAGAGCCTCAATCCTGACCACTGGCAACAGTGAGGGACGTACACAATGGGACGATGACAAGTACACACACAGTAAAGTACAATTTCCCTTAAGAGCACACAGAGATCACAGTCAGTCTGGGGCTGGTTTATTCCTCTTTCTCCAGATCCCAATAAGACTCCCCACTGGCAGAACTATAGGGTTAAGATCTCAGCTGAGGGGTCAAGTCAAGACCTCCAACACCCTCTCTGTCCAACCAGTGCTTTGTGTCCCTGCCCAAGCAGCTGACACACACACACACACACACACACACACACACACACACACACACACACACACACACACACACACACACACACGCACATACACACACACACACACACACACACACACACACACACACACACACACACACACACACACACACACACACACACTTTGAGATTTGATTTATATACAAACACACACACACCTGGGGAAGTATGGCACAGGTTTACTAGCTATACCCCCTTCTGCCCAGACTATAAGGTAGTTATCACTGCCACCAACCCCTACTTATCAGCAACTTAAGGCCCTTACAAAGGGTGACAAGTCATACTGTGTAATGTTAGTATTATCCAAATGGTAAGCGTGACCAAGAGCAAGGCTATTGGAGTGGAATATACAGTGACACCAATATATGCAAGTACCCTAAGAGCTTAAATATCTCTAAACAAACCAGCCACAAAGATAGGTATAAATATATTTAATAATAAATAATAAAAGAACAAGACAATACTCAATAACAAACACAGTCACTTCAGAGTTCAGAATCACAGGAAATATTTTAAAACAACATTGCAGTACAGTCTTAAATACAGAAAACATCTAAACTAATCTTTACTATAGTCATATCTCTACCCAAGAGAAATCACTGTACCCAAGTTACTTGCTATTAGCAAGGCAAATGCAGATGATGATGAGTGGATGTCGTCAGATCCAAAGACAAATGCAAAATGTCCAGTCTCTCTCTCTCTGACAGAGTTCGTAAATTAATATCACATGTTACTGCTGGGTTAGCCTGAATGACATCATACTTTGTCACCTGCCTTCAGTTCCCAGGCTAGCAATAGCTAAGAATGTTAACATCTCTGTGTCAAAAATACATCTCTCTCAGATGTTTGCCTAGAACTGTAAATTGTAAAATGAAACACTTTTACATTTTAAACCTAGTAATTATTTATGTTTCAAGACAATAGAAAAACCTCTAGCTCTAGGCATTGTGTCCGTTTCACTGAAACGGAGAAATAACACAATCATAAAACAATTTCTACTTATTTTGTAAAAGTTTTGCAAGTTAACTCTGTATGTTCCAGCTTCTACTATTAAAACATACATTTGCACAGGTATATAGTTTATATACATTTCTGTTCTTTTTCAATAAGGTAGACTGTGGTTACATTTTAGCTCAGTACTTTACACACACTTCTGCACCAGTAGTTTAATATACGCATAACATATAGTTCTCTTACATTTGTAAGGCAAGCATATGAATCATATTAATATTCACCAATGACATAAGTTTATTTACAAAATTCCAGATAGCTGGGCTGGCAGTGTCACAGTACCCATTAACTGTAGGTCATGTGTTGAGTTACTACTTTACCTATGAGCTGTAGGTAATGTGGTAAGTTAATACTATACCTATCAGCTGTAGGTCATGTGTTGAGTTACTTCAGTACCCATCAGCTGTCGGTCATGTGCTGAGTTACTACAGTACCCATCAGCTGTAGGTAATGTCATGAGTTACTACAGTACCCATCAGCTGGAGGTTATGGGCTGAGTTACTACTGTACCTATCAGCTGTAGGTGTTGTACTAAGTTACTACTGTACCCATCAGCTGGAAGTTATGTGCTAAATTTCTGCTGTACCTTCAGTTGTAAGCCGTACTAAATTACTACTGTAACCACCTGTAGGTTATGAGATAAACTGCTACTGTACCCATCATCTGGAGGTTATGTTCTAAATTACTATTGTACCCATCACCTGTTGGTTGTATGTTAAATTATTACTGTACCCATCAGCTGGAGGTTATAGGCTGAGTTACTGCTGTACCCAGCACCTCTTGGTTATGTGCTAAATTATTATTGTATCCCTCAGCTGGAGGTTCTCTGCTGAATTATTATTATTCCCATTGACTGCAAGCAGTATCATCAGATAAATCTATAAATACTAACTCCAGGTCATATGAAGCCCACATCCCTCCATCCCACCTTTCTCTAAAGTGCCTGTTCTGTTTAAGCTTCTGTAGTAATACTAATACTATACTTGGCAGACTAGACTTCTCTAATACCAGCAACAGTTCTCAACTTATCCTGTGGAATCCCCAGCTGTTAATGGGCTAGTTAAGAGATGTCATCTTTCTAGAGTATCCTGGGGAAATGTTCCACTAAATGGAGTCACTTTTCAGTGATACTTGTGAATGAGCATGATTCATAAAACAGGCAATGCTCAGCCTTTTTTTCCAACATGGGGGATAAAACTCCTTCCCCTCAAAGCCTTCAGGTAGAGAATGTGCACCTCCATTTTCTTAAGTTGCTTTACAAGCTCCAATGTAGCAGAGCTTTTAGACAAGTTATTCAGGTGCAAATAATTGCCTGTTTGTTGAATCTGGCTTTATTGATGTGATGTTGCTGAAAAGTGTTTTGCTCACACAGTAGAATGCCATCTTGTCTTGGGGCCTTCTTTTAGTAGGTCACACCTTATCTAATTCCCATAAGATTCAACAAGGGGTATCTTAACTTTGTGCCTAAACCATGTTGGCTGACTCCTTTCAATCCTTTAAAGTCAGAGGAGCTGCAGGTGTGCTTTGATCATCATGCGCTACTGAGCTCTTGACTCTTTCAAGGACAATGAGAACAGTAACTCTCTGGATCTTCATTTCTGTGGCCTGGACTTGCCTCAGCACAGAACCCACAGTTGATGGGCGCAGCAGTACCTTTTCCTGAACCTCATCACTGTAACAGAGGATGGGGATGTAGACTGGTTGGCATGGTAGGAATTTTTCATATGATTCAGATCTTGCTTTTCCAGTACAATCCAGCATAACCCATAATACTGTTGTCATTCATCCACTGGTCAGTTTCCAAATTCTGTTTGTTATGACTCAAGAACAAGTGCCTAGTATATTTACATTTCTTCAGTTTAATATCTGCTAACTCGTCAGCTGTAGAGAGCATTCTCTTCTTTCCTGGCAAAGAACTATGACTTCTGATTTGGAGGTCGTTATTTTTATCCTAACCACTTTGCACTCAGGAGTCAAAAACTCCACTACATGACAGTTATGACAATCATTTAAACCAAGAAAAAAATGTTGTCTCACAAATAACAGTGTTATCTCTCACATCTCCAAACCTCCGAAACACAGTAATATCCTGTCTGTGAAATTCATGAAGAGTACAAGACATTTTCATGGTCAGCTTTTACATCCTTGAATGTATTTGTAATTGAGTTTGGAAATGTGTTGCTGCTATCCTTTCCCATTACAGGGCCTGACTGGTTTGTACCAGCAGCCATGGGATTGCATGCTGTTGTAACACCTGTCACAAAACATTTTAAGTTATATAGTTATATGTGGCTTTCAGGCACATAGAATGCATGTAAACCATATTGATAAACTTGTATAATTCATTCAATATCTTATATATGCACACATACATGCATCCGAGATGTTAGCCACATACTTAATTATTGATGTACTCACTGCCTCTGGATAGTGATCTGAGTCACTGCTGCATTCACTATTTTTAATATATATTATAACTGTAGCCACTACCTGGATTCCCTGGGATTGGTTTCATAAATGCACATTATCCGTTACTGACATGCTGCATTACTAAGAAAAAAAGACATATGACTTACTCTACACATCTTGAGAATATGCTTAAGAAACTATACGGCATTATTTCAAACTCAGAATGGAAAAGATTAAGAAAAAAATGTGGTAGCACTGGCCCTTAATCCAGACCCCTCACCACACTGTACCGGCATCCTGAGCATTACATACTGAACAGGATATATAAAATTCCTTGTATGGAATAGAAAGGAAACTCCAGAGGCCTAATGCTAATTGATCCCTGATATTGAGTGGCTGTAGTACTGTCACTATGTTCCAAGTCTCTGTGTTTAAACTTCTGTAGGTTCACATGTCACATTTTTGTAAGGTTTTGGAGAAGAATGCCTTTGTTAATTATGTCTCTGCTTTCTTTGTTGATTTCATTAACAAATTACTTTTATTTTGAGTTTTTATGATGAAAAGAACAACAGTTTCAAGTTTTTTTCTCAATAAAGATAATTTTTTCAGTGCAACATGTTGAGATACTTATACTAACTCATCAAATATACCTTTTATGAAAGTTTGTTGACCTCAGAGCTAGTCCTATTAGTTAATGGGTATGGGGAACACAGTGCCTCTCTGACAGTTGTGCTACTTAACCTTTCATTACATGTAGTGCTTTGCTGGTATTCTTACTTCTGGCAAGTCCACTGGAGAGCCACATCACTGATGGTTAAACTGTCTCCATCACCATATTGACTTACAGTAGTGCTTTATACGAGTACGCACTGCATGCCTCTGTCAGGCTTGGCACTGCAGGATAACACCATAGCATTCTGGATCACCATTCTAATTTAAAAAGGTTATGTGCAGGTGATGTTAAACCATCTGTCTGAAATAATGTTTTTTTAAATAGCTGCAAAATATAGTATTTGTAGGCTACTCTTGCATACTGCATGGCTATTAATGTCTTGTTTCAAGCTGTGGTACTTTGTCAGTATATGTTGCTCTAGCATCAGCAGTGTGGATTAATAAGTAAGCAAGCATCAGTCATACATTCATGCTACTTCAGATAGAATTTAATGCCATGGTACCACACTGATTTACTGTAGTTCCACTCCTGATTGGCACAAAGTCTGTCTTGCATGAACTGGCACCAGATGATGATATATTATAATATGGCATTTCTCCTAAGGAGGGGAATCATACCTCTGTTACAGACATGCTGTGAAGGGTATTTCATCTGTTTAGCACACATGCTATGAGGGGCATAGTATCTATCTAGCAGAGAGATGCAAGACAGTACTGCTGTCCCACTATGTTCAATGTTATCAGTCACACTCTGGTACACAATGCCTGCTGCTTGATTCCTTATAATATTACCAGCTTCAGTACTTGCACCACTGAATTGTTTTAAAGTGGTCTCCCCCAGTCAGTCGTTTAGGGAAGCCAGGCATTCCTCAATGTTATTTGATTGTTTATCTTGTATTTACAGTTTATTATATATATGTATTTATATATATATATATATATATATATATATATATATATATATATATATATACGTGTGCGTGTGTGTGTGTGTGTGTATATATATATATATATATATATATATATATATATATATATATATATATATATGCATATGTGTGTGTGTGTGTAGGTGTATATATATATATATATATATATATATATATATATATATATATATATATAAAATAGTATAAATACCATGTCAGGTATCCACTGAAAAGAGGCTACTAGCCTAGTGGTACTAACCTGCTCAACCAAGGATAAATAAATAAAATATATTATTAACCATCTTCCCACTGATCCTTATGTCTAACTTTATCTTGTATGCAGATGATTTGCTTATTTTTTAGAACATTTTTGCTAACACATACTGAATGAAGTCCAAGGTGAAATTAATGACTTAATTATTTTTTTTTTACTCAGATGATTTTTATTTTAAATTTGCAATAAACAATAAATGAAAACTTATCACGGTTTACAGTCAAGTTAGATAATTAGTAACTATATACAAATTTACATTTGGCCTGACATTTTAAAACTTTAATTAAAGTTAAATAGTACTTGCTTCATGAGGAGGTTAGATCCATTTGCAAAGTATCAATCAAAGTTAAAACTTTTTTCCAAGGGTTTTTAGTTAATGGTCTAGGAAACATTCTTAATTATTTGTTTTTTATTTCCATTAAGGCTGTCCTCTTCAATAGACACATGAAATAGTCTTTGCTAGGAGCTGTGGTAGAATTCCATCTCTTTGTTATGTATTTCCTAGCTATAGCTAGTATAGTCCAAAGTAAATGAAGGTCAGTCTTATTTGAAGAATAAGCATTATCAGTTATATTCAGTAATAACAAAGCCTTGGTCATGACAAAATTATCTGTATAAATCGCCTGCCAGAAATTGTTAATACTTTCCCAAAAGGGTTTAATTTTTATACAATCATAGAAAATGTGAGACCAATCAGCTTTATTATACTGTTGACATCTCCAGCATAATCCATTATTCGAAGGATTGATTTTTGGAACTTTATCAGGGGTTAAAAAGGATCTATGAAGGAATTTTCAGGTAAATATTCTCCAATAATGAGAACAAGAAGTTAATTTTATTGAGAGAAGTAAATTAGATTTATTTTCTGAGGTTAATTGAATCATATATCCTTTAGTAATAAATTGCCAATATGCTGGTTTAAGTTGTATTTTGTAGTTTTTTATTGGATTATATAAATATGAAGTACCATTTTCCAATTTCTTATTATTATATAAAATTTCAAACAGTCTGGATATAAATTTTGGTGTATTTGAAAAAGAATTATTTATTATCCTACATAGATCCTTGGAGTACGTCAATATATTCTGAAGCATTAACCATTCATGAGAATTCACTTTGTAAGTTGACATCATATATTGTAAATCCAAGACTTGCTGATTTTTTAGACAATGTAACCAACAGATTAGATTTTTCTGTTCCCAAGAGAAGAATATATCTCTATGAATTCTATCTGGAAAGTTTTTAGTAATGCTGAAGGGAATTAATGTTGCAAACCAAAGCTTTAAATCCATATTCATGTTTATAAATTTCCTAAAATAGTCAAATAAATGATTTATTAAATTTGTCCTAGTTAGTTTAGTTATATTGTATTGAGAATGTAAGGCCAGTGAGTACCATAATATATTGTCCTTGTCTAGAATAGTAGAATTTTTAAGTAAATTATGTTCTTTTATTATTATAGTTGTATGTGATAATTTCCAATTACACATATAATTTGGATTGATCCATTCAACCACAGTTTTAAGTAAAGTTACTCTTCTATAAG
Source organism: Protopterus annectens (assembly GCF_019279795.1). Classification (NCBI taxonomy): domain Eukaryota; kingdom Metazoa; phylum Chordata; order Ceratodontiformes; family Protopteridae; genus Protopterus; species Protopterus annectens. The sequence goes on along the minus strand of NC_056733.1, from coordinate 153,218,581 downwards.
ATTCAATATCTAGGAAATATATTCCTCCCTGGTCCCATTGTCTGATATGATGGGTATATGCAATTTTGTTTCTTTTAGGAAACCACAGAAATCTTAGCAAAATTGATGTTATTTTCTTAAGGTGAGTTTTCTCAGGAATTAACAAAGTGGCTTGTACAACATACAAATTTTTAGTGAGAAGAATCATTTTAATTAACTGTAGTCTATCTTCAGAAACTATAAATAACTTATTATATTTACCCGCTAGGGAATCTATTGTAGCTATGATCCTGCTATAATTAATATTCAATATATCTTGAATATTTTCACACAAGTCTATCCCAAAGTATTTTATTGTTGAGACATGTTCTCCTATGATATTATTCTTATCTATTTGAAAATCCTTTTTTTTATTTAATAATAAGTATTTAGACTTTTGTTTATTAAATCGGAGTCCTGAGATCTTATGAAATTTCTTTATCAGATTATCTAATTCAACTAATGTTTCTTTTGAATTCAATAGTGTAAGAAGTATGTCATCAGCAAAGAGCATGATCTTGGAGTCATATTGACCAAATATATTTATTCCTTTTATCTTTGGATGGTTTCATATTAATATTGCCAATAGTTCTATAGCTAATGCAAATAAAATGGGTGACATAGGGCATCCCTGTTTAGTACCTCTCGTAACTTATATAGCCTCTGAAGTAAATGGTCCTATTTTAACATAAGTTAAATTGTTTTCTTAAATCTTTTTAATAAATTTAATGAAGGAGATGGGAAATTTATAAGCTTCTAAGATTTTAATTAAATAATCCCAGTTCAAGGAATCAAAAGCTTTCTCAATATCTAGTCCAATTATTAAGGTTTCTATATTTTCTTTGTTTAAATAATCAATTAATGTCAATATTATTTTAATGTTATCATGTGGATGTCTATTTTGAATAAACCCAGTTTGGTCATAGTTGATAATTTCATTCATATAATTTTTTATTTTTTAACCAATATAGGCATAAATATTTTATGATCATTATTTAATAATGAAATTGGTCTATATGAGCTGCATTGACTATCATCCTTGTTTTATTTTAAAATGGGTATGATTAAGGAGTATCTCCATGAAGGAGGAATTAATGCATGAGTTTGAATTTCAATAAATGTTTTATGTAGCAATGAAGTTATATTTTTGTGGAATAATTTGTAAATTTCTGTGATTAAACCATCCATTCCGGGAGATTTACTAGTTTTACTATCTTTGATTGTATCTATGACTTCTTTGTGCATATTGGATTTTTGTAATTCATTTTGTAAACTTTCAGGGATTGGTTTAATATTTGAAATCACATTTTCTAAAAGGGGATATTCTTGTAAATTATTGTTATTTTTAAAATGACACTTGAAAGCATCTAGTATATCTCCTATTTCCGAAACGTTCTTAACTTTTTCTTCATGTAGTATATTAACAATAGAATTAGCTTTAGATTGCATTTTAACTTTAACAGATAAGTTATGTAAGTGTTTTGGAGAGGTGGCATAAGAATTTATTTTTAACCTCTCCATGGCTAAATTAGTTTTGTGATTTAAGATTTCAGTATATCTTTTATTTAAGTCTTTTATTGTCGTCTTATTCTCTAATAATTTAGGATATTTTTTAGATATAAATAATGTGAGATTCCTTTGTAGTTCTTGAAGTTCTGTTTCCAATTCCTTGATTTTATTTTTATACCAAGCAATCGTCTTTCTATAGATATAAGCTTTTAATGAATCCCATACCATTACTATATTTGCTTCCGAGTTATAGTTTACATCTACAAGGAAATTAAGTTCATTCACTAACCATTACTTAAATTTTTAATTTTTGTAATGTATGAAGGAATTCTAGTAAGAAAAGCAAGTGGTTTAAAATTTATTTGCACTTTTAGAACTAGAGAATTATGATCTGAGAGGGGGCAAGGAATTATTGTAAAAGAAGTAATTTTTGTTTGAAGATCCTGGGAAATGTATATCTTATCAATTCTGGTTTGGGTACCATATCTATAATCTTGATGGGAGAATACCAAGGAATTACTATCTATAACATTAAATGTATCTTTTAATTTTAAATATACGGTCCATTTTTTTAGTATTTTTGCAGTAGCTGTTAAATGTGTAGATTTTTTATTAGTAGTTTCAGACGTAGCTGTAATACAATTAAAGTCCCCCTCCATTATTAAATTACCTTTAACTATGCTTGTAATTTGATCTAAATGTTTTTTGACTGTCCCCATCCCAATACCCGGAAACCAATATAGGTTTACTAGTGTCCACAACCTGTTACTAAACTTCAGAATGACTATATCTATAAGGCCCTCATTGTCTATATATATTTATGTATTATTTCAGGATTTAATAAATTCTTTCTCCATAGAATTATTACCCCCCTCTTCTTTGTTTTAAAATTGGAACATGTAAGGTCATGAAATCACTTGGGTTCCATGTGAAATTATCATTGCTCTTGAAGTGTGTTTCCTGTAAAAAAATTATTTAAGATCTATTTAAATTTAGATATCTTAGTAGGTTAGATCTTTTATTTGGACTATTTAGACCATTAATGTTTAACGATAATATAGAAAGGTCCATATCAGATTATTTTGAGGAAACATTTAAAGGTGGCATTGACTTTACCTGTAATCATCCCCTCCTCAAAATATAAAGTATTATTGATTAGTACATAATCAGTTATCTCAGTGAAGCATGTTATCACTAAAGTACTCAATAAGTATACGTCAGGCTTGGTAAAAATAACGAACATCTTAAAAACTAAAATAAATACTAAAGTTAAAGTAGTTAGCTCATTACTCCCTGCCCACTATGGAATGAAATACATTCCTAGTCCAACAGATTGAAACATCTGGTGAACTATCACTCTAACTTCCTTTTCCCATTCATTTGAGCTCCATATGTACTGTAAATATTTGAGAAGTCTAATAAACAACTATTATTTTGATTTAAAAACATTTGGTTGTAGAAGGTATTGCTTAATATGAATTCACTACTATATCATTACCATGTAAACACAGAAAACATATGCAGTTGAATTATACTAATTATTAACTTATTCAGCTCATTTGTATTAACATAACTTTCCATATTGGATATGAATTCACTTGTTTAAACATACAGACACTTTAATCCTTAATCGCAAGGCTTGCAAGCAATAACATAAATTAAAAAAAGAATATCACATCTTATAATATATAAACATATGCTTTCAAGAACTGTTCATCAGATTTAAAAGAGACTGTATAATTACCTTATAATCTAAATATAGACTTTAATCTTATTATACTTTAGCTAATAGTTATAGTAATGTTTTAGAAAGGCACTCAAAAATACATATATTTAAATTATCTAAGTGGTGTAAAGCATAGTAGTTTCTATAAATATGTTAACCAGGTACTTATATCATTTTAGATGCTTGGTTTACTTTAATAATAATTTTAGTTAAAATATGGTTCAAACAACAACCAGATTTAATTTTATATTCTCTTGTACGGACTATAACTAGGTAAGGAATATCTAGCTTGTTTCCTAAAGTGTGTTGTGAACATGCTTCTGTAGGGTACGAGTATACCAACAGCCAGTCAAATCCTTATCTACTCATTGTTATGACAACATTAAAACTACTCAACAATTGTAAAGATAGGTGAAAACCGCTTCCCTAGCTCGTGTGTACTGCAGTCTTAATAGACTTTTTACAAAACTTCACGAGCACTTAATTCCCACTCAAACTGCCATGAAAACGAAAGAGAGAGAAAAAAAAAACTGCTCAAAACACTGACTCTCGCCACTCGCAAGAAGCACACCACCCCTGGCCCAAACACACCAGGGTCAGCTCACATCGTGTCCATTGCTCCTTCAACCCCACTCTCTGCATACCCTTTGACCGCATACAACACCAATTCACTCGACCGACAGTGCTTCTCCAATCTGACCCGACACATCTGTACAACAGTTCCACATAAGCTGCAACTACAACCAACAATACCGCACTATTCATTATCAATTCAGAAGGTGAAGCAAGACATCGCCAGAACTACAACAGTTCCTGTCCTCTATTCCACAGAGAAATCCCATCAATTATCCCTGACAAGTAGAGATCGCCAGATATTTCAACAAACCCTGCCCAGAAAATCACTCCACCGACAGCCATCTCCCTGAAAGAGGAACAATCGTCAAGCCGTTCCAAGTATCACTATTTCAATAATCCAGCTATCTAAGAAACCTAAACCCCACTTTCAGTAACAGTTTTTTTCCTCTAGCTGCAACATTAATCCCAGTCCTTGCAGCAAAGCGCACAATAACAAACCAGACAAGATTTCAGATAGGGCATAACCCTGGTATACAGCCTCTCTCTGTCAGTGCCCCTGAGGCAAAAAATATGTTTTTCACCATAAAACCAACAGCGATGTTTACGGCAATACTCTCTATAAGCATACACATTATTTAAGGCCATTGTGAAAAACCCAACTAATTATCAATGACTGCAAATATATATATATATATATATATATATATATATATATATATATATATAGATAGATAGATATATACTATGCAATAAGCTGTGGGCAGTATAACAAAGGTCAAAATAGATAGGTAGGCAATAATTATTTATGCCAGGGAAGGAAGTTGATGTTTTAATACTGTAATGAATATAAATTTATGTGTAGTCTGTGTGTATTTACTGTTTGCTAGATCACCTCCTCCATACGTCACTCTAATGCATTGTCCAAAGACAGGACACTCATTTTCGCTTAATTCAATAATTCTATACTGCTCCCGATCAAAGTATGTTGGTTACTAATTGATCTAACATTTTAACATGGAATGAAATTTAGGTAGCATATTTAAAATGTAAAAAATAAAATAATAAAAAAAAAGATGTTTTATACGCATCTAGACTGACAACCAAACACCAGTTTGGAACAATCAAAGCCAGTCAGATAAAACATATATATATTTACTCTGCCATTACTAAATGATAAGCAAGGTAAACTCCAGATTTATATTATAGACAATTTTCAACATGTAATAACTGCAACTCGAAATGAGTCTCTTTCCTAACATCCTCATTCACGTCAGCAATGAGCAAATACATTCTTGTTACTTTAATTTTAACTGACAGATCTCAATAGCGTTTCTCCATTTAAAAATGGGAACATTTCGTAGTTACGAGGAACATTTTATTATTATAGTCTGAAAAGCCTATAAATGCTACTATACAAGTCTCAAGCTGAAAATAACAAAAAGCATTTTAATAAACGGAGAATTAATTAATTAAATAAATAGACATGACACTAGTAGGCTGAAAAACATAGTTATAAAACATATTTTAACTTTGATATTACTAGATTAAATAAATAGCTATATTAAGTAGTAGAAATTTTTAACATTTATTTATTAAAACAAAGAGAAGAAGAGAGACTTAATAGGATAATAAGTCATGTATAAATAGTTATAGGAAACATACCTTTTCTTGTGTGTATATATATATATATATATATATATATATATATATATATATGTTGTGAATAAATGCATGAAATTAAAGGTATTAATACATAGTGAGACCATTTAGATGCTTTTAATAGTTAGGTTGCAGTTAACACTTTGAGAGATTTCAAAAAAGTTGGTACTTTGGTTTCAGTTTTCTGTTTCATTTTTTTGACATCTGTCCAGCCATTTTTGTCAGTGGATGGGGATGCCCATTCCATATCTTCAGAAATGGTTGTAATGTTATTGTTTTGAATGAAATGTAATGCTTCTTCCAGAGTGTTGAAGGTTCTCATTTCACTTAGATGCATTATTTTAACTTTTGCAGGAAAGGCTATTTGAGCTTTAATATTATTCTGTTTTAGAGTTTTTATTAGAGGCCATACCTTTTTTCTCTGTTTCAGCACTTTAGTGGAGTAGTCATTGTCAAATCTTATTGTATTCTGGTTATATTTTAAAGTACTTTTCCTCCAAGCTGTTTTTAACACCAGTTCTTTGTCCATAAAAGATAAGAATTTTACTATAATTGATCTTGGTGGTATAATGGATGCTGACGAAGTTGTTGCTGAAGTTCTATTAACCAGAGCATGATGGGCCCTTTCTATTCCAAAGGAAAAACCTTCTTTAAGATTTAGAACCTCTGGTATCCAACAGTTTAGGAAAGATAGAATGTCCCCTCCTTCTGTTTTCTCAGGTAAACCAAAAATCCTGATGTTTGACCTTCTCTCTCTATTTTCAAGATCATCTAGTTTGTTAGATAACCAAGTATTTTGCTTCAGGAGAAACTCTGTTTGTGTTTCCTCCTCTTTGAGCCTTTGATCAATGTCAGTCAAAGAAGTTTCAATGTTTGTTAACTTTGACTGGTGTTGCTGAAGTATTTCTTTGAAGACTTCTATTTGTTTCTGTGAGTTCTCTTCTAGATTCTATTGATTAATCTTAAAATCGTCCATTTTTGTTGATAATTCTTGTAATGTGGTAGTCACCAGTTGCAGTTCCTTTTTTATTGTCAAGTCAGCATAAGAATTCTTTAGGTTGCTCATCTCTTCAGATGCTGTGTATAGACTTCTAAGTAATTTGACAGGAAATTTCTTTTAGTAATCCACCAAAATGTGTATTTAGTTGCTTTAGATTATTAACTAAATATTTGTAGTAGTTTTGTTAGTAATAGATAATTTAATTTCCTGAATTTAGTACTAATCTATGGAGCTCCAAAAAATGCTGCTTTCAGTTAGCCATTCAGGCTCTGCCCCATGACTTAATTCTTGATTACAAAAAAGCTAGTATTGCAAAGTAATAAAACAAAATGTACATTTTTGAAACACCCATCCCAGACTAACATAATATCTATTTTATAACAATCACAACACTGAATATACAACATCCTTTGTGTATTTGTCTTATCCTTGAGTTTTCACTCTTCAGGAGACATAATATAGACCATCTGAAAGTTTAAATTAATAGCATATTGTATGGATATCATCAAATTTCCAGATTTTTCACTCCAGAGGGCAAGGGAGTTGCGGGCAAGGGTATCCTACAACTACAGCTAGAATATGAACTTCCACTCTTCTGTTAGTCTGTACTTCCAGAAATATGTCTGACCTAAAAATTCCTTCAGACCAAGTATGTACAGTCAATTTGTTTTCGTCTTCCACCTTTTGAAGACCATTGTATCTCAATACACATAATACGTGGCTATCTCAAGCAGCAACATACAAGTGTAGTGTGACATCCCTTAGTATGTAAAGATCCCATCACTGTTCAGCATTTGACATTGTTATAATTCTTGGAAACAGAGTAGATTTTGATGTAATACATTTCTACATACTGACCCACATAGGATTCAACTGCAGTGGCTAGCAGGTTGTAGCTATTATACATAGGTACAATATTGATAAGTATTTATACCACCTCACTAGACAAAATGTCTTAGGATTACTATACAACACTGCATTGTTTGTGTTCCATGATTACTTTCTGTACATATTATGTATACTGTTATATGTCTTGCTGTTCTACTGATTTCACCCTTGAATCATATAAATCCATATTCATTGGTGCATTCTTTTGTTAATATATGCTACTGTTTTCTGTCATGATGATAGACATTCTGTCTTACTGTGAATGCATTTCTAATTTTTCTTTCACCTTACACAAATGTGCAAATAACTCTTATGCTGTTTCATTTCCTATGTATAGCTTTGTCCCAGTATTTCTGTTTTATGTCTGCTTAGAAGAACTATTTTTCAAGTTTTTTTTTTTTTTTTTTAGTATTGATGCTTTATTTTGCCTTGGCATGGGTTGCTTTACTTTACCATGTTGAACATAGTAGGTGGGCTGGTCTGGAGACCCTCTTCAGCCATGAACTGTACATAGAGGCACTTGTGGTAACATCAAAATAAAGCAGTAATGTACCTATATTAGTGAACTATGCCGTTTAAATAAGTTTTTAGTGCAAATTACATAGATTATCTTCTTAAATAATATGCAATGCATGATGAATAAGAACCTAACAAGTGAAATGAAGAAATTAGGAAGAACATAGACGTTCTCTCTGATTCATTAATGCCTACACTAACTACACACCATTCTAAGTGAACAGACAACACAAGCATAACTCACACCGTCTTCCTAATTTTAGTTTTTTACTAATTTTCTTGCAGCCTTAATATTGAGGGAGATTTATAAAGGTTACAGCAAAGTGTAGATTGCATGTACATTTAGTGTGCTTTTCTGAATGAGTAGAAAACACAAAAAGTGTGGTTGGGATATGCTGTACAGTGTATTGTACAGAGGGACTGTATGAGGCCTTTGCAGTGATGGAAGTGCTCCCACCACTCACCAGAGGTGGTGGTTAAGAACAGAATTGTTGGTGTGAGACAACTATTCTGTAGTCTGATTGGTTGGGTGGGGTGACTGTCAGCAGCTGGTCAGTGGTGAGCAAAATAGGTGGGCTTTTAGGCTGCAGATAGGATTGATGGTGATTTTGGCTTTCCTCTGGGAGCACTTGGGATGGAAGTCAGAATGTTCAGTGGCAGAAGACTGGCAGTTCATTCAAAGACTGCAGGGAAGGCTGATGGTCTGTGGACAGCAGCAGTAAAGCAGCAGTTGTATGTGCCTGAAGAATAGTGTCCCATTAATCTATCACCCAGGGCAATAGCCATGTTGTCACTGTTGAGGAAACAAATGAAACTGGAAAAAACAGTAGTGGTCAGCTGGTTTGAAGGCAAAAATGCATGTAGAAAAAATAGTACAATGGTGTGAAGCCTCAGCACTGGCCAAGTAATCAGAGATCCTCAGTACTCACCACTGGCAACGGTGGGGAACGTACACACTGTGAGGATGACAAGTATACACAGTAAAGCCCAATTTCCTTTAGGAGCACACAGAGACTGCAATCAGTCTGGGGCTGTTTTTTCTCTTTCTTCAGATCCCCAATAAGACGGGTCTATATTATAACATTGAAGTCTTAAAACTTCGAATGTTATAATATCAAACCATTTCGATCGAAAGACTATAACATCGAACACTCAGAATAGCAAATTTTTTTCCCAGGGAAAAAATTGCTGTTCCGACAAACATACACACAACACAAGCACACCAAAATAAATAATCCACACACATACACTTCACAAAACCCTACACTAAACCATACATACACTACTAGCTATCCATTTACCTTAACCCAACCCTAACCTTAAGGTCCGTAACTACCACACATTCACCCTACCCACTTCCCAACCCTAAGAACCCTAAGGTCCATAACTATTGCACACTCATCTTACCCACTCCATAACCCCAAAGTCCCTATTGCACACGCACCTTACCCGATCCCTTACCCCAAGGTCCCTATCGCACACTCACATTACCCGCTGCCTAACCCTAAGGACCCTAGCGCACACTCACCTCCGTATTCGATGTTCTGCAGCTTTGCTATTCTCAGCATTCGGTGCATAGGGTTCCATATTATAACATTCAAAGTTTTAAGACTTCAATGTTATAATATAGACCCAATAAGACTCCCCACTAGCACAGCTATAGAGTTGAGATCTCAGCTGAGTAGCCAAGCCAAGACCTCCAGCACCGTCTCTGTCCAACCAGTGCTTCATGTCCCTGCCCAAGTAGCTGACACACACACACACACTTTGAGATTTGATTTACACACACACACACACACACACACACACACACACACACACACACACACACACACACACACACACCTGGGAAAGGCTGGCACAGGTTTACTAGCTATGCCTCCTTCTGCCCAGACTGTAAGGTATTCACCAGCCACTACTTATCAGCTACATTAAGACCCTTAGCAAAGGGTGTCCAATCTTGCTGTATAATGTTACTATGAATCCAAATGGTAGTTTGACCAGGAGCAAGGCTATTAGGAGTGGCCTGCACAGTGTCACCAAATAGATGTGCAAGTACTCTGAGAGCTTAAATATCTCTAGACAGACCAGCCACAATTGAAAGGTTTAAATATATGTAATAACAAATAATAGAAGAACAAGAAAATACTCCGTAAACAATCACAGTTACTTCAGAGTTCAAAATCACAGGAAATATTTAAAATAACATTGCAGGACAGTCTCAAATAAATAAAGAAAAATATCTAAATTAAGCTCAGCTCTATTCCTGACTGTATCTAAAAGACATTACTGTACCCTAGACTGACTTACTCATAGCAAGGCAAGACAGATGTGGTGAGTGGGTTTTCCAGCTGCTGATGTCAGTTGACAAATACAAAATGCACAGTCTCTCTCTCTCTCAGAGAGTTCTTAAATTAATATCTCAAATATTGCTGCTTGGATACTTACAGCATGACATCACTCTTGTCATCTGACTATCCCAGGTGAATACCATTGATGCAGCTATAGCATTTAGCATCTCCCTGCGAAAACACATAGACCTTAGATCTTTTGGCAAATGGTGGAAGCTGTAAAATAATTTACAGTCCTCCACATTTAAATACCATAAAAAAAACTTCTAGTGTTAGACTTGTCTGCAACTCCCCTGTTAAAATGCATACATCTAAACAGTTACAGTAGTATATAAAAATATCTCTTCAGCACATGTCTATACAATGTGACATACAGTTCTTATACATTTGCAACACAGGCATATGAATCATGTTGCTATTCACAAATGACACACAACCACTTAAAAAATTCCAGATAGCTGGGCTGGCAGTATCTCCTTCTGTCACACTTCTATACAAGTCATATTAATATTCACAAATGACATATAATTATTTACAAAAATTCAGATAGCTGGGCTGGTAGTAGCTCTTTCAGCTGGACAGTGGTGAGCAAATGGATGGGATTTTAGGCTCCAGATAGGATTGGTGGTGATATTGGCTTTCTTCTGTGAACACTTTGGCTGGAATTCAGAATGTCCAGTGGCAGAAGGCTGGCAGTTCATTCAAAGACTGCAGGGATGGCTGTTGGTCTGTGGACAGCAGCAGTAAAGGAACAGTTGTTTGTGCCTGAAGAATAATGCCCCATTCATCTGTTACCCAAGGCAATGGCCATGTTGTCACTGTTGAAACAAATGAACTTCAGACTAATTGGAAAAACACTAGTGGTCAGCTGGTTGGAAGGCAAAAATGCATGTAGAAAAAGTGCAATGCATAATAGATATTCTTTGATTCTGAAGGACTGCATTCCTGATCAAGGCAGTCATAGGAAGCTCAAGGCTTCAGAATGTTGTGACCATTACATCTTTTCCATTTCAGCACTAGATTTTCCTATTTATAAGTATTTATCTGAGTCCTGTTTTAAGGAAGGTAATGTACCACACTGCTTTATCTGCAGGAGTCCATCCCAGAGGTGAGGGAGATGCTGAGTAATGAGTCTGTCCCTCCACTTTGTTTTATTGATCTGCTAAAGTGAGTTTAGTTTCCGTATTCTGGTATTTGTGGGATTGCTTGATCTGTGAATGAACAAGATGTCCTGGACTACTGGGATGATTGCTGAGAAGGCAAGGCAATTAACGGATCTCTTCTAAGAAAACTGTAAGATACAGAAAATAAGACAGTGTAGCTGGTCTTTTCTGGTATTTTAGAGACTTAAAACTACTGATTCTTTTTGTTAGGAACCTCTTGCGTCTTTCCAGCTGCACGATATGTCTGGAGTGGTATATCCCACAGTGGACATTGTAATCTGTAACTAGTCTGATCAATGCTAGATACAGAGATAATAACCTCTTTAGATCTAGATTATATTCCTTTGCTGATCAACTGTGCCACTTAGAAGGACTGCTTGACAACTCTTGCTGCATGTTGATTGAAGGAAATGGAATTATCAACCTATTTTCTAATGTCTCTGACTACATTCATTTTTTTGTAATGGAGTATTGTCAGTCCTACATTTTATACCATTTAAGTTAAGACCATAAGTAGTAGAATTCACACTTGCTGATGTGGCCTGGAGTTTAACATTATTTGACTTCTAGGCAAAGATAGCTATTGTAGCTTCTAAAGTACATTGAGTTTTGATTGGACTTGCCTGTGTTAGTATTACTAGGAGTATTATAATTAATTTTCCTTGTCTGGCAGACCCATTGTCTTTGAACAAGACTTCCCTCATAGTTCACACTTCAGGCAACAAAATAACCAACAACTTTGGTTAAGTTTCAGACTGAATCCACACCAAATTTATTGATTAATTGCTTTCGTTTCCATAAAAAACACAACCCAACAGTTTATTTAAATATCCCTCCATATTAAAAAAAACAACCAATCAAAATAATGCAGCATAGAAATGTCATTTAAAAATACATTGCTAAATATATATATATATATATATATGTATATATAATATATATATATATATATATATATATATATATATATATATATATATATAAATAAAATGTATTTATTTTCAGTATGCTTGAATCTCATAACACTACATATAAATGTTTTAAAATATATCATTATCTATAAAGCCTCAAGAATGCCACATTTTATTCTAAAATATTAAAAATCCAGACTAAAATGTATATGGTCAGAAATTATTACTTCATTGCACTTCAAGTGTTTTAATTTTAATAAACAGTTAATAGACCATCCCTGGGATTCATGAAGCTTGGCGCAAGGATGGTTTTAGCCTTGCGCTGAGAATCCTCCTTACAGATGGTGCAGCAGCACCATATGAATATTTATGAGGGTGTGCTGCCGCACCCTCGACGTGCAGAGGAAATGTGTGCAAGTGCAGGGGGCGTGTTAAAGTGCTGTATGGAGGCTTAAACATGCCTCCACAGTTGCACAACCTACAATGCTTACTATTAGAGCCCACCTCTAATAGTAAGCAATTAATTCAGTGTCTGTGGATACTGAAACGTATGCTAAGCATACAAGAGTGTCCACGAACACTGAAATAAAGTCAAAGTAGTAAAGACACAAGCACGTAATGGAATGTTGAGCCCCTGTCCCTAGAACTATCACAATTAGATTCCCCATGTCCCTATTTTACATTTGTATTGCTTCATTATTGAAAGTGAAAGCAAAGCGCAGCGTGGCTGTGCGTTGCTGCCCTCTGCTTAGCATAGCTTGCACATCAAAATCATCCAAATAGAAAGAAACATGTGGAACCAACGGTAACATCAATAGTGTAGTCGTTAGAGCATCCGATTAATGAACATGTATTCACGGTTCGAGTCCCACTGCCGCACATATAATTTTCCATGTGGAATCTGTATATGAACATATTTATACATCTTTTTGCTGTATAACCTACATGATAACATTTAAATGTGAACTGGAGTACTGCATGAAATGTTTAATGCCATTTAATGAAAGTGGTAGTGTCATAATGAATAAGGCACTAGTAAGGTGTAAGCACAAATAAGGAATAGTAAATATATTTAAGTATTAGTAAGCAAGTCTAAGTATGTTTGTGCAGGTGTAGGCAGTGCCCACGCACATTAAGCATAGTAGAAGCTAACTGAATTTAAGAAACTGGAATCGGAAGATAGCACAGCCTACCATCGCGCAAACATGCACACACCCGCTCACAGCTGCTTAAAAGTGCTTTAATCACTCTGTATCCAATGGCCCTTGTTCTGCCCAGCAACAAAATAAATGGCCTCTGCAAAGGTCAAACCCAGGACCCTGCACACTACAGCCAATGTGATTTACAACTAAGCCATGGCAGATGTACATAAATCTGATGTTATCACAAACATATCGTCCAGCACAATCATGCAACAGCATAGGAAATGTATATAATTATGTAGATGTATGTGCATGTATGTACAGATATATAATACATATTTATATATATATATATATATATATATATATATATATATATATATATGTGTGTATGTGAAGAATGAACGTCGTGACAATAAAGCATACAAAAAGAATGAGAAGGAAATCAACAGCAACTCCAGTATTATTTAGTGCTGTCAGCTTATGTCATATAAAGCTGGGCAGGGGCGAGCAAATCACTGCTACTCAAACCACAGGCAGGATACTACCAGTGGGAGTAACATTGTTGATCTGCTAAGTCTACTTTACAAACAATTACAGGGTAGTCCCTGGTGGGGCTACCCAAAACTTGCTAGGTTGTGTGGACTTCCGACCATTACACAAGCAAGGGCAGGTATGTTCAAAGACCAAATGGTGGCAGAGCCTGATGATACATGGGTTGGGACAACATATGTGTAGGGTCCCTAATGCTGGGGAGACGGCAATGTGTGGATGTGTGCTATGGCTGTGAAAGCAACCGGAGAATGGATGGTTTGCATGTATGTTGAACTCGGGTGGGGTGGAAGGACCATGTGTATGAAATTAGGGATCCAGGCGTGTCAGGGTTGGATGGCCTGGTTCTAATTGGGCTGTCTCGTGGAGGTCAAAGAGTTTGTTATAAGTATATATGCATACACACATACATCTATATGTAGAAGTACATTCTGTGTACCATATTCATTCCTTTTGCAGACATAAATAACATGAAAGTGCCCCTACAAACCTCAACAGTAGATAAAATAATAGGTGGTGCATAAGAGGGAAGGGATGAATGTGCAAAAATGCAGAAGTGTGTACTTTGTCTAAAGTCAGTCCTGTTCTCAAAAAATAAAATGTGAGGACTTTCTCACTATGAAATAGTGGAATCATTCCTGTGATCTGCCTACTACGGCAATGCCAATCACTAAACCGGTCCTATTTGTAATATAATATCCCCGAACACGTGCATTATTAGCTTTCATGTGTAATGTGTGCATTGCCACATAGTCATAGTTATTAATTTATTGTAGTGTCTTGTTAATGGGAGTAATGATGTAATGAATTAGAGTCTAATCTTGAAATAAAGACGTGTGTTCCAGTTGGGACAACCCAAAAATTGTGAATAGTGTCCTATTGGTCAGTCATTTTACCAATGTTTGTGGACTAAAAGGTTGGGATGTCTGAGGATATGTGGAGTGAGTCAACCCATGGGATGGGTCTACAGGAGTAGGGAGTGGCCAATGTGTAGTGGTGTGGATACACAGTGTATCCAACTGGAGAATGGATGACTGCTGTGTCAGTGAAGTGTTGGGGTGGGTGTTTGGGGAACTAGGATCCATGGATATATGGGTATATATGCAAATGAAGCAGCACAGCAATAGTGCAGTGGTTAGAGCATCTGCCTAATGAACAGACATTCCCGGTTTGAATCCCACTGCAACACATACCATTTTCCATTGGTAATCTTTATATGAATATATTTTGAAATTCATCTGCTTTATAACCTGCATAATAACAATTAAAAGTGAACTGGAGTGAAGTGTCAGTGTCATAATGAATAAGGCATTAGTAAGTAGGTTTAAGCATAAATAAGCACTAGTAAGCATGTTTAAGTGCATTTGCACAGGGGTAAACATTGCCTACACAGATTAAGCAAAACAGAAGCTAACTGAATGTAAGAAACTATAACTGGGGGTCAGCATTGCTTAGCTCCACGCACACCCGCTCACAACTGCTTTAAAGTGCTTTAATCACTCTGTACCCAAAGGAACATGTATTTCCCAGCAACAAAATAAACAGCCTCTGCAAGGCTAGAACTCAGGACCCTGTACATCACAGTCACAGTAGTTAACCACTACGCCATGATAGCAATATATATATATAAAGGATGTATTAGCAAACTAATCCTCACCACAGGGAAATCAAATCAAACATGTGAACTGAATCTATATACAGTGTAATGTTCTATAACCCACCACAGACCATAAATATATGAATTGGAGTACTGCAGTAAACATAGAGTTGAGGTGTCACTGTAATACAGTTTTGATGTCCCCAGGACCCCATACAGTGTATGTACACATGAATCATGGATACCAGACACATATATAACCTGTAATGAATAAGACATTGTTGACAAAAGGCAAATATAATGCTAGATAACCAATAAGCAATGCTAACCACAGCACAGCCCTACTAAGTAATTGTAAGCAATGTGTAGGAAAGGCAATACAATATGCCCACAGGTACACCTCTTTAAGCAGTGCCAACATGAAGTAAGCAGGTGTGCCCATACCTTAGCCTTTTCAAAACCGGCTAATTACAGAAAAGTGTGGGAATCCAGCCCTACTTAATCTGAAGAGATGGGAATACGGCTCATAACTGGTGGTAGCATACCCCTGCAGGCAGAATGGCTGGAGCGGGAGAAGGCACTCACTTTAGAGTGCAGAGCTGCAGCATCCAGGAGTCCAACTTCATGGTATGGCTCCTGGTAAAGCACCATGACAGGAGACTACTGCAGGGCCAGTACCAGGGCTCGCAGTACAAATTAGATGAATGGGACAGTCTCGTCCGTGACCTCACTAGTGCCACAGGTATCCCCGGACTGGTGAGCAGGTCATGCACCACAATGCAGACCTGAAGCGGCGGAGAGGGGATGTCTTGGAACAGTGGATCCAGGAAGCAAGGCAGATGCAGAATGTCCCAGAACTGAATAAGTACTCCTTCCACTACATAGTTAATGATTGCCTAGCTTGTGTATACTATGGATAGGTATGGATAAATATCACTGTACTTCTTTGACAGCTGCAGATGAGCATGCTGCACATCAGCAAGCCTATGATGCTCTGCTGCAAAGGATGCGTCGCGAGGCAGGCTAGTAAATAGCCTGCATGTACTGTCATAAATAAATGTAAGAGCCTCGGAAGGTGTTGTACCAGTATACAGAATTGTGTAATATGCTGCAAATAAAGGTGTAACCACTGCATTGCTTCTGTTTTAATCTGCAGTCATATGTTGTTGTACTGTTGCAGTTATTAAATAGTACTGTTGTAGTAAGCAGTGTTACCCACACTGTGGTATGCAGATAAAATGTATATGAAGTGCTGTATAACAATGTTGCAAGTGCAAACAGGTCAGTCATATTAGACAAAATACATTGCAAAGCCTCACAACAGTTGCCTGATAGTATAGTGTGCAGTGATCTTAACTGTAATGCTTTTGTCACACACAGCAGGGCTTTGGATCCCAAGAGCGCTAATAAGTTGTATGCATAATCATTCCACACAACTGCACACAGTTTGTTATAATGTTCAGAGAGAAAGCTGTATGCATATTTACACTTAACAACTGTACAGATTTTGCTAGAATGCTCAAGTATAGAGTGGTATGCATATTCATACCCCTCAACTGTTCCAATCTGCCCAGTATGTCCTGATAAATGGCTCACATTACCTGCCTTTTGCCCTGCTCCCCCGACAAATTAGTGTGATGATCCAAGAAATGTAGGCAGCTGTTAATGACATATAACTGATAGTCAGACTGGTACATAGTCAGAGAATGTACATGCAAACATACCTGTCATCCTAGCATCTCACCAAAGTGTATGAGAGCAGTCTCAGAACATGTTGCATTAACACCTGCATCTTGTCAAGCCTGTACGTAAGAGTAGGTCTCTTACATACTAATCTACAAACATACCATTGTACAATATAACGCCATTGGGTAGTGTAATAATACATGTAAGGGACAGACCACTGCAGTGACTATGAATGTTGTGAAAACTACAAGGATTTATTAGTTGTTAACTGAACTGTCTCTCTCTCTCTCTCACCCCTACCATATGTGCAAAAATAACCGATTTACACAACTCATTTGGTATGTCTACACTCCTAACCTTTGTTGGGACATATGTCCTATTGGTTTATAAATATTCACATCTGTTTCTATGCATGTGCCATGTTAAAATACCCCCATATTGGTGGCCTGTTGCCATCAGTGAAACCTGCATGCTGTTGTAATGGCCACTGTTTACCCATATATGCATGTGTTCTGCCTGCTCTGCAACTATTTTATATCTGGTGCCCTGGGTAATGGGAATACCTATTCATGCTGTTATAACTAATTGTGAATGCTGTTGACTGTTACTAACCCATATCTGCCTTAAACATTCTACAATATATCTCGTATGGGAAGGCTGGTCCCAGCGGACCCACCTGTCCCACCTCAGCTGTCCATGGCACCGGGCACCAGCACATCTGGGTCCCAGCCTTGGGACCTACTCATCCATTGGCCCTGCACCACCTTCGGGTGGAACTGCTGCAAGGGGATGGGGGGTTGACCCCCCTTAGGAGCAGACAGGAACCTGTCACCCATGGTATGGTCCAGGCCGTGGTGTGTAGGGAGCTTGACAGGGAGATTCAAGACCGCCTATGCCAGCTTGAGGGCCAAGTGGCACAACTAGAGGGTGAGCCTGCCCCTCCTACACAGCCACCTTCTGGGCTGTGAAGGTGCGATGGTGACTGCCCATGGGTGGGGTTGTCAGTCCCACTGTATCCATTTGTGGGCTCATGGGCTTGCGACTTCCGAACACCCCTCCCCTTCCAAGGTGTTCCCCCCACGTGTCATATACCACCCCTGTATGTGCCTTGTTTGTTTTTTCTGTCATCCTACCCAACCTATCCTCCCTGATCATACCTACTCTCCTTCCCCAACATCCCACTATCACCTAAAAATAAAAGAAAAAAAAGGCAATTTGTTCCCGGAAAAACACGCTCCATACATAGCTATCCATTTCACACACATGTCCACTGGACACATGTAAACATTTCTAATTGGCATGACAACATAGTATTGTTGTCTTCACCCCTCTCTCAGGGTTGTGAGCTTCCAAATTTACCCCCAAATTTATTGCATATGCACAGCCGTTGCTGTAGCAGAAATGGACAGCTATGGACCTTCCCTACACCCTTCCTGCACATCCCTAGCTACCTTGCCTACTGTCTTTCCCTCTTTGTGCCCTTTTTCACCACTTTCCTATCACCCCTTTTTTGTTTTCTTTTAAAGAAATTAGCACAGGGGTAAGTGGGAATAGGCACTTTTAAGCAGCAGTGAGTGGGTTTCAGCCTGTTTGCATGGGGGTGAGCACTGCCTACACAGGTTAAGCAATCAAGAAGGTAACTAAGTGTAAGGAACTGTAACCAAAAGTAACCTCTGCTTACCTTCGCGCAAACCTGTGCACACCGGCTCACAACTGCTTAAAGGTGCCTTAATCGCTCCGTATCCAATGGCCCTTGTTCTGCCCAGCAACAAAATAAATGGCCTCTGCAAGGCTTGAAACCCTGCACACCACAGCCAATGTGATTTATCACTATGCCATGGCAGATATACAGACAGCTGATGTTATCACAAACATATCATCCATCACAGTCATTCAACAGTATAGGAAATGTATTTCATTATGTAGATGTATGTGTGTGTGTTTATGTACAGATTGTATATATATATATATATATATATATATATATATATATATATATATATATATACATACATAGATATAGATATATATAGATATATTAAGAACAAACCACATGACAACAAAGCATTAAAAACGAATGAAAAGGAAAACACCAGCAACTCCTGTATTATGTAGTGATGTTGTCCTATGCAATATCAAGACTCCCTCAGACAGATATGTGTCATTAATACACACAAACATTTGTACCTTGCCCAAATACATTACTTTGAGCATTTTATTTACATTGTCCAATCATAATGTGAGAACAGTACTCTTGCAAGATGCTGTGTGCAACATCATCATCATTAAAAAGTTAAATGGGGTAACCATAGAGGGACAGGTAGTGTTGTGTGTACACTGGGGTCGTCTGCATCACGTGTTCCTGGAACCTTTAGGAGTCATGTGCATACCAGGATCATGTGCCTGAGAGAGGGGTGAGGACAACAGTAGTATGTTGTGATGCAAATTAAAAAGGTTACATGTGACCAGTGGACACGTGTGTGAAATGGACAGCTATGTATGCGGCAAAAGTTGTTCCGGGAACAGATTGGCCTTTTGTTTCCATTTTTGTAAGGTGAGAGTGGGATGTTGGGGAAGGAGAGTAGGTATGCTCGTGGAGGATAGGTTGGGTAGGATGACAGACAAGAAAGCATACAGGGGCAGTATATGACATGTGGGGGGAAACACCTTGGACAGGGAGGGGTGTTTGGCAGTCACAAGCCCCCAAATGGAAACAGTGGGACGGAGGTCCCCACCCATGGGCAGCCACCACTGCACCTTCACAGCCCCAAAGGTGGCTGTGCTGAGGGCTGTCTAGGAGGGGCAGGCTCACCCTCTAATTGTGCCACTCTGCCCTTGAGCTGGCATAGCTGGTCTCGAAACCCCTTATTGAGCTTCCTATGCAACACGGCCTGGACCGTATGATGGCTGACAAGTTCCTGTCTGGACCTGCTCTCCTGGGGGGGGGGCAAGCCCCATTCTTAGTGGCAGTCCCACCTGAAGGTGGTGCAGAGCCAACAGAGGTGGAGGTCCAAGGCTGGGCCTCAGACGTGCTGGTGCCCGGTGCCATGGCCAGCTGAAGTGGGACGGGTGGTTCCGCCGGGACCTGTAATCCCATACAGTCTATGGTGTTGCATTTTTACACAGATAAAGCTTAGTAATAGTCAACAGCATTCAGGATTACCTATAACAGCATGCATAGATATTACCATTAACCCAAGACAACAGATGTTATACATTTGCAGAGGGAGCACGACACATGCATATATACTGCATGACATCCGTCCAAGCGTAGATGACTTGTGACTGCAGCTATGAACAGTGGCCCATTATTGGCATGTCACCATGATAACCTCAGACAGTGACTGTCATACCACTGTTTCATGTGACGTGTGTCCAATCAGGGATGCAATGTCAGTAACTCACATCATTGTCACTGTGTACTGACTGCAATCTTCACACTATGCTCTTGCAGTTCACAGATGTGTGTTCTGTAAGTAACACAAGAAACAAATGGTTCCACACACTGACCAGTCCACAGATTACCCTACAGATATGGGTTTCCTCACAAATAGAGCACTGTGTTGTCAGTTATTAAAACATGCAGACTAGCCATTACCACACACAACCTGTTAAACTGGCAGTAGTCTGAATGAAGCATAGCTACACTTACATACTGTAGTCATGTCTGGCACATCACCCTAATATCTTTAGGCTATTTTCCAAAGTGTATGTTGTTTGAGGAATATCCTGATTTCATCTATGATGCTGTTTACCAAACACCAGATCCAGGTTCCACTCACACCGACTGTCATGGGCAAAAACCAACATGATGTTCCTAGATATTGTACTGTGTTTCCATGGAATTGGCTATGGGAATGTCACCACAGCTGTTCCACATGCAATCAGCTAGAGGGGGACTGCAATAGGTGCAGAGGCCATCACCTGATCATGACCATCACTTGCAAAACACAAGCTGCTGCTGAGCAGGTGTACATCCCCACATCCACCAGAGAGTGTGTGGGAGGGACAGACAGAGGCAAAGTACATCAGAGAAGGGCTGTGAGACGAAAACCTAAGATCTTCTGTCACACACCTACCAGTACAGGGGTCCAACCCCTGACTGACTAGCCATTACTATTACAAGTGCATGCAGTTACTCCATGTGCCACATAGCTGACATCTTGGGATGCTGTAAGAATATATGTGTGTGCTGGTGAGCAACGTCTGCAACAGAGATATAGGAGACATATATTATTTGTAGCACACATGGCTGTCCACATGAACAGATGCCATTGTCAACACAGCCACATTCTCTAAGGGACTCAGACACATTGGCACACTTTGGCAGGCTCACAAATATACTTCCTAACTACATAGTTTGCCACACTACAGTAATGCACAGGTATTACATATACCACAGGGGTTATCCTGAGATTCTCTGGGTTAGTGTATGTGAACGTGTCTGACATCAGTCAGTATGCCAGTGGGAGTTATACTGGGTGTGACTGTGGATGGGAACATCATACCCCACATGCAGACACAAGGTGCCAGTACTGACATGCATGTGTGCAATGCTTCATTGGTGTGTAGTGGTTGGCTGTGCGAGGGGTAATCCTTGGCATCAGGCCACCTGACAATGGTCTGCAGTGTGGTTCAGGGGTGTAGTGTCTGAAATGTCCCACACAGATGGGTATTGTATTAACAATCCTGTCATCCTGGTTACTATTGTGTGTGGCCATGGCTTTGCAATGCATGCCATGTCTGTGTTTGATAGTCCTTGACATGGACATTGCCTGGGATGCGCACATCCCACATTAATGTACAGTGACATGTTTAAGTGTACCTGGTTTGCCTGGCACATGTTATGTACACAGACTGTTAGATGTGCCAATCATGGCCTGGTGTGGCAGGACCTGCTAATAGACAGCAGGTTGACCCTGCGCCTGCATTGATAGCATGATACAGGTATTCCCTGGTGTCAGTGGCATCTGTCCATACAGAGCATGTGTGTAAGGCATTGTATGTCTTTTGTGGATCACATTTGATGGCACCACATATGTTATAGGCTTCCAGTGAGGATCATAGTGAAGGCGCATTGTCCGCAATTATGTGCCTATTGTACTGGTGAACAGGGTGCGATGCCCTCTCCAGCCCACTGCAATCACACCATGCTTACTATCTGTCAACAATGTGCAGGGCACTAGCAACATAGCTGTATTTTTCTAGGCAAGTGTGTTTGTGTATGACACATGGGTTCAGACCGTATTCTGGGTAATAGTAGGGTTGCTTACATTGTTTACCAGGCCCTTTGCCAGATGTAGGGGTATGGCTTTCCAACCCAGTCTCTTGGCTGATTGAAATCTGTAATCCTTGTGAGGTGGACATTGTGACATATAATATAGCCACCATATAGGAAAACTACAAAACTAGCTCCTCAATATGTCCAGTGGTTAGACACTCACAGCCACCCCCACACAGGATATGACTGACAAACACACACACACACACACACACACACACACACACACACACACACACACACACACACACCTGCCATGTCTCAGAATAGAACTCCTACCTAACTAGTTTATCACACTACAGCATTACGCAGTTATAGCACATGCTATGGAGATTACTAGGCTACCCCATCCTCAAAGGTGTATTTCACAAGGAATGACATCAGCAGGTTTACCAAAGTAGGGCATTTCAAATTTCCTGCAAGTGAGTAGCCTAAAAACCATTGCTTAAAAAACAGACGGTGAGAGACACACAAAACATCCACAACTGACATGTGTGGGTATAGAACCCATGACCAAGATCTATATCATACTACTGCATGGAGATGTTATAGGGCACACTGTGGGGATTACTAGGGAACTTGTTCCCCAAAGGTGTATTTGACAAGGAATGACATCAGCAGGATTACCAAAGTAAGGCATTGTAAATGTCCTGCGAGTGAGTAGGCTATAATGCATTGCTCCCTACACAGACATTGAAACACACACAAACCATGCATAACTGCCATGTTATGGATGGAACCCTACTGCAGTTCTAAATCACACTCCAGCAGTATTCAGTTACCCGACAAGCTACGGAGATTACTGGGTTACAGCATTCCCAGAGGTGTATTTCTAGGTGGGTGACATCAGCAGCTTTGCCAAAGTTGAGTATATGAATTGTAAGGAGTGTGAGTACTCTAAAAAGCATTGTACCCTTCTCAGGCAGACAGACGCACACACACACACACACACACACACACACACACACACACACACACACACACACACACACACACACACACACACACAGTTGCCAAGTCTGGGATTAGAACACCTACCAAACTAGTTTATCACACTACAGCATTACACAGTTACAGGACGTGCTACAGAGATTACTGGGTTACAGAGTGGCACACAGCTGCAATTATCCCACTCCACAAGGGAAAATCCACCTTGGATCCCTGGAACTACTGTCACATCAGTGTGACAAGCCTGATCTGCATGGCCATGGAATGCATTATCAGGGAAGTTTGGAACACAAGACATTGGCAATCCTCAAACATTGGACCCCACACAGATTGGGCTCATGATGGGCCAGTCTTAACTCTTGAAATGGATTGTCTGCTTTGACTCAGTCTGCATAGCTGTTGAAGAGGGTAAGGCAGTCCACAACACCTATGTAGACCTCGCCAAGCCCTTCAGTACCATACACCAGTCTGGAAACCTAGATTAGCACACTAATCCGGCCATACATCCTTATGCCACTTGATGGTTTGCCACATGGCTTACTGACAGAACTCAAACTGTAGGTGTAACTGTCTCCAAATCCATCCCCAGACAAGTGACAGGTGGAGTACCTCAGGGTTCAGTCCTGTGACCACTGTTGTTTGAATTCTACATCTCTGTAGTACAGGCCAACAGTACAGGACTCTGGCTAACAAAGGTAACAGATGACTGCAAAATGGGAGTCATTATGAGCCTGACTGTACTGCATGATATGTTACTGATACCAGTCTGACATCATACAGGTGAGATGGGGTACTGTTAACATCTTGTGGCCTTGTTGTGTAAGGTCCTGGTTATGGGATCTGCAACAGTTGGTAGTGTATTGCAGGTCAGACATGTTTTGCTGTGGGGGGGGGTACCTATTTGTGCATGACGTATGTTGTTTGCGCCTGTCAACCCCATTCATGGTACATGTGGACATAAATGTTTCCGCTATGTTCCCACCTTATCTACAGATGTATGTCCATATATACCTACATAGATATAAATATCTGCTTACACATAGGTTTATAGGTAGGTACTATGCTATTGGCCCAAGGGCCTACGTAAGCCTAGCCAACAAGGTTCCCTGGCTTATGCCACCCAAGAAAGTTATTTTCCTGTGCCACTGTCGAGCAGAGACACCGAAGTGATCCCTGGGGTGTATTTCCTATTTCCCATCCACTCAAAAGGGAAAAGGGTGGTTTAGCAGATGACAAGGATAAAGGCCAGTGAAAAGGTGGTTTCTCTTTGGAAAGCAGTAAAACCCGCTGTCATGACGGGATGCAGACACAAATACACACACACACACACACACACACATACACAGTTGCCAGTGGTTGTTTCAGAACTCCTGCCTATCTACAGATCACTATTACAGTACTACGCAGTTACGAGATGCACTACAGAGATTACACATTTCATGGCAGTCAGAAAGCTCTTCTAAGATTGAGGACGTCAACATGGATACTGACAGTTAAGATGTACATAGCTGTAAACTTGTGTGTTTAAAGTAGGAGTCCATTACAACCTGTATGCACTAACAAGACACATCATCTGCAGGTAAGGCTTTTTGCCGAAATACTCTTTTACCTAATTAGCGTCTGCATGAGGCTTACAACTCAATGCTAGAAGTAGGATCACATTGTCTTTAGTTGTACCTCTCCCTGGTTGTGAACCCAATAGCTGTGTAAAGTATTTGTATTTAATTATTGTACTTGCCGCTGAAACTAATACCTCGGCAAACACATGGCAACGAAATAGGATTACATTATTTTTGATATACCTCCCTTTTTTGGGTTAAAATTAACAAATGTGGAAAGTAGTTGTTCTAAATTAATGTACTTTCTCTAGAGGTTAATACCTCGGCAACGCTGAACATGCGCGACTAATGCTGAAAGGTTCGGCTACTGTAGAAACCACTTTTGTACATGTTTTGTCTATTGCTGAAGACAGTACCAAATATGGTTAAACTAACAACTAGGGAAAGTAGTTGTTTTTAATTAATATACTTGTCCTAGAGGCTAATGTAGTACCCCATTCCCTCAATAGCTTTCAGTTGGTGGTATTGCTTTTATCCACACTGAATCACCGCTGCCTGGGTTAATCTCTCTTTAACATAGAACACGGGTCTATCTTTAAATGACTAGCCATATACAAGCGACAACCCGATTTTCAAACCCACATATCCTTTATATAGGATCCAATATATAAGGGCTTAATTAAGTACTTTAGAGTTTAACAAGGCTTTTTTGTGAGTGTATACTGATAGCCTCACTTAATAATTAAAGTATGGAAAGCTATTGTTTCTACTTTCATATCCTAGCCATCAGCATGTAATATGAACAGTTGTTAGAGTCATTGATGTATCTGAGTTTTTCTTTTTATACTCTAGGTGATTTTAAACATGATTATATTGCAGATGTTTTAGCAAGTACTTGTAAGTGTATATGATATATTTGAACTTGCTTTCCATTATTAACATTGTTAGCCTTACTACCTTCTCTCTCTTCCTACCCTTTACTAGCTTGGTTAACTGGTACATTCAAGCACCTAAATACCTGCCTACTACCCTCCTGGAAGACCAGAAAATTTCACCAACTAAGATTTCACCCTTCAGCTCCCTAAGAGACCTACTCAATAAGACAGTGAAAGTATGTCCTGTTCCTGTATATCTTTGTATAAACTTTAAAGACTCTCCTACGTTAGGTAAGCTTCCTACCCAGGATAGCCAGCAGTCAATAACCCCCAACCCCACTTCTTTACTACTGCTTCATCTCACTTAATCTCTTAGCTCGACTTTTCCTCTTTCTTTTTCATAGTATCTTTTCTCCCTCTCTTCTGTAGCCTGCCCCTTGTTTGGGACCCAGTCACAGCAGTTATATAACTGGCCACAAGTTGGCGCCTTACCACTAGCCTATCTGTACCTCATAGACTTTTTTCTAACTTCCATTATCCCTTTCATACTTTGCTTTTTAAACTGTTTTTTTTCACTGACCTGGTTCTTTTCCACCCTCCCCTCCCTGACCTTGGTAACCACTACTTCTACCACACTCCTGCACCCTAACTTAGTATACCTCCTCTTATTAGCCTATTATCCCACTTATACATTCTCTGACTCACTGACTTACCTGCTGTTTCTCCCACTCTATAGATTGTCTTCCTTAGTAGTCCACTCTCTTGTGTCTTCCCGCTCCGTTCACCCTTCGGGCTCACTCCGCTCCCCTACCCTGCCCCCAATTCTCACCCGCCCCTAGTGTCCCTAAACTTATACCCCCATAAACACACCCCTTTACCATAATCCAATCATATAATCCACTTCCGGCCACACCCACCTCCATCTCTTACCCCCCACACCCCCTACACTTTATCTCCACTCCCCTCAGGAATAAAACTCCTCCCACCACCACTTGTCTTTATCGTCCAAAAATTCCACCTCTACTCTTAAGTCCTACCCCTCTAACACCTACTACACACTCCTCTACTATGTCTTACCAATTCCAATTTTTACTAGTACTCTTACTCCTAACTACTCTAACTACTACCTACCTCTTAACCTCCTATGAACAACCCCTCCTCTCTACTCTTACCATCCCTTCCAAACAAACTCTAACACCTTTACCTGCTTTATCTACAAGCTTTCTTAATGTTATTTACAAACCCAGTTACTTTCTAGCTGAATATCGACTAATTCATATTAAATATTCAATTCTAAACAATAGAAAATTATTTGACTACCATTGTACACCTCTCCAATTCAACAACTTTATATTACTCCACTCCTTAATAGATGGAGGCATTCACCCTAACCCTGGTCCAAACCCTTCCTTACCCACCACAAACTGCAACCAATACAAGATAATCCCCTTACCTTCAACCATACCCTCCAAATCACTCTCAATAGCCCATCTAAACATATATAGTATTTGCAACAAAATACCACAAGTTCATGCCCTTCTAGATGTTCAACAGTTCGACATCCTCTGTCTAACAGAAACATGGCTTAAACCCACAATAAAAGATAATGAAATTATCCCCCCAGGTTATAGTATCCTTCGACAAGACCGCACAAACAAAAAAGGTGGAGGGGTAGCAATTCTCTACAAAGCCTGACTAAAAATTAGCAAAATAAATCCTAACCTACCCTCAGATAATAATGCAGAAATAATTATTTCTAGACTGCAGCTTAACTCACACAAATCAATTAACATCATCTGCTCCTATCTTCCCCCAGGTAAAAATCTTAGAATACTAGAAGACATACTAAACTGACTTTCTTCAAACCTCCCTCAGGAAACCATAATCCTAGGTGACTTTAACATAGACTGGAAGTTATGTAGCCACACTAATCCATCCACCCTGATCAACCTGTATGGTTTCTCACAAGCTATAAACTCTCCAACCAGAACAAATAAACTTAATAATAAAGAAAGCATCCTGGATTGGATACTAACAAATAGTCCACAACAAAAATATACAACAGGAACCCTCCCAGACGACCTAAGCGACCATTCTCTAATATATATTATCAGACATAAAACAAGTTTAACTATCCCTATTTCAGTCAGAACAACCCGTACCAAAAAACATTTTGACCCCGAACTGTTTCAAACCAAACTTAAGCAATGCAACTGGTCACCTCTTAAATCTCTCCCTATAAATGAAGCAGTTAATTACTTCAATACCACTTTCCTAGCAATCTTGGACCATCATGCCCCAATTCGCTCCATAAGAAAGAAAACTAAACCGGCCCAATGGCTCTCAAATCATACAAAGAAACTAATCCATTGTAGAAATAAATCTTGGGCAAAATGGCATACCACAAAGAATACTACCGATCACCAAACATTTAGACAACAAAGAAACATAACAAAAAAGCTATCCTACAAGATAAAAAAACTTTTATATCCAATTACAGCAATCATCCCTTAAACAACCACAAAAGTTCTGGACTACTATTAACACACTTCTATCCCCAGGCAAAACAGGCAAAACAGGCATGCCTAATCCACTAGGCACCAACCCTCACTGCCCAACACAAACAGCAAATGCCTTCAACTCTTTCTTTACTACTTCTATACTAAATCTAGCAAACCATCAAACCCCTGACACCTCTAAATTGCCCACTCCTAACTCCATTCCTCCCCCCTTCCACCTCGAACCTATACCCACATCCTACATCTCTTCCTTACTCCAAAAATTAAAACCTACTACCCCCTCAGCTGATAAACTACCAGCAGAATTACAGGTGGATGTAAAGTACAGCATGTGTCACACACATTGCTGCCCAGAAAGGGATACATTGATATCAGGTTGTGGACAGTGGCATTATACTTGGAACAGTGGCATGTGCAAGCATATTATGTGAGCCCCATTGTCTAATGGTACTGAGGTGCAGGTGTCAAAATGACCTCGCCCGGCTGTGTTAGTAGTTGTCATTATTAGCAGGACCACTCCACTAAGTATATTTGACATTGGTCATCTACACAACGTCTGCTGCTGTCCTTCACCTTAGATGTAGCATTTGATACCAAGCACAATACTGCCACTCACAGTGATGTCATGGTACGAGTGGCAACTGCTTGACCAAAACAATGAGCCAATGTCCTGTTGTAATTATGAGGTTGTCCAGTGTCTGTCATTCCAGGATGACATGACTGAAAGAAGACAAGCCTTTGTCACAGATCACATGCATCCATGATTCAAGGGAGTGTGGATAATACCTAGGTTGCATTTACCCATATAGTGCCATTCCAAGGCAGATGTCCTAAACACAGACGTAACACCCTAACACCTACAATACAATTGCATTAGATGCTTATGCTAACCAGTGCTAGATGTGTGGCTTTCGTAATCCATTTGCTCAATGTAGAACCTACAATGGGGAATACTGACATCTGTGCAGTGAAGAACACCTGGCTGAAGGCTCTGTAGTGCACAATAGCACTACCACCATATAACTCAGATCCAGGCATGTGGGCCATAACACTGGTATGGACCACTCCAGGTTGTGGTGTCCACATATTTATAAAGGCTACTCACAAGTAAAGACCACTACTTCAACATAATTCATCACAGGTGACAGTGGCAAAAGCTGCATTCTAGATTGTATCCTCATATACATCCACCACCATGTCCTCAGACTACTAACACACATCCATAAATGTGGTATGAAATATTATGGTACAACACCATATAACCTTCAACTGGTGGGACTGTACCTAGCCGTACATCAACTGTGCAAAGTACTCATGTACTGACACAGTTGCATAATGTGCTATGCAATGCAATAATACCACTGTTTGTAACCAGGTCAGTTGTATACATACCAGGGTCCCTTGGATGTTGTCAGCATAACACAGTTGACTGTTGCTATACACCAGTAAAGAACACCCTCATGGTTGGATATGACCTAGATGTACCTGCCCTGGATATGTACATCCCACACTCATACAACATACATGAAAATACCATAGCTGTTGTTGTCCTTTGTACATACAGGTGGCTACATTCTTTACACACATGCACATGGAAGACAGGTCCATGGCTGTTGAATGCTAACAGTACATAAGGTTTGATATCTATGATGACAGAGGTAATATTCCCTCTCTACTGGTCACCCATGACACCTATCATATCATACAACAATCCATGTGGCATTTATGTCATTAGACATGTCCACCAAATGCAATGTCTATAAACATACCCAAATAACAGGATCATAGGACCTACACACATGGCCTGTATTGACAGACTCAGGGAAATACAGCTATACCCTACATGTTCCTGAATAGTTACAGGTGATATGTCCATGATGTGTACAGCCATGTGTGACCCACAGCTCCTACATATGCCCCATGTCAACAGTTGCAAGCCATGTATGCTGTGTGCTGTCTGGACATCAACCTTATTACCACAATAGCCAGAACATGCTGGGGTGAGATGTTTATAAGCCACAGACCTTGCACATGCTTGAACAAGTGTAATGCCTAGCTCAAACAGAGCACATTGCTGGCACTCTTCCAGTAATCATGAGGTGTGTGTGGCAAATATGATGTGTTTGTGGCAAATATGATGTGCTCACTGTTGACCATTATAGTGCCCTGGCTTCACAATGGAACTGTTAACTAACAGTTTGTGGGATCATGACATGGAATATTGCTGTCTGTATGTCTTGCTGATATGTGCTGTTGGCATAAAAGTAAACTTAGCTACTCAGTGAAGGTAGTTGTGTGTCCTACCAGTACATGAATACAACATCCATTATGGTGTAATGCTCAGCTAGGTTTCACACATGGTGCGGGGAAGGTGTGGAATGTATCCTTTTGACC
The DNA here is from genome assembly GCF_019279795.1 of Protopterus annectens. Lineage (NCBI taxonomy): Eukaryota > Metazoa > Chordata > Ceratodontiformes > Protopteridae > Protopterus > Protopterus annectens. The sequence goes on along the minus strand of NC_056733.1, from coordinate 153,187,711 downwards.
TGCTAGTCCACTTACTGATGGAGACTGCATATGTGTACATGTATTGATGTGTGTTTAGATTCCATGCGTGTGCAGTGTCTGATGTTTAAAGGTGACTGTTGTCTTAGTACATCATGCAGTTGCAATGCAGCCTCAACATTGCCAAGTGTATATGGTGATATGCTCAAAGTACAGTAGGCTGTACTTTAGTTATGGACAGATGTTTGGACATAACTGCTAAGTGGTGGGGCTACTTTGCAGATGAATGATTACTGAGGACAGCTCACAGGTGTGTTACAACCATTCCTACAATAACCTGTGTAACTGCTAAACTATGGTTTTGTTAATTGAAGGGGAAGACGCACAACATAGAATGCAGTAAAGGTGACACTGAAGGCAAACCTCTTGACACCTGTAACAGTAACACCTCCCCTGTGCATATATTGCGCATATATCAGCACAGTTGGCAAAGGAAAGAGTCAGTATGCTTCATAACCATTGTGATAGTGTTGTAACTCTATAATACCTATCATGAGATGGGCAGGTGTTTGATTCGCAGTACTGGCACGTGTGGGTGTGTGCGTGACCATATATGTCACATATGGTGGAGAATACATCCCAAATGTTTTTCACTCTCCTGTACACTGTTGCAGACATCTGTACAGAGTGAAGTGTAGAAAGCAAGACATAGGCAGGGGTTTGAATTTCACACATGTCAAGGGTCTGTATGTGTGTGACATAGTTGTGTATCTTTGTGAATGCCACTGTGTGTGTGTGTGTGTGTGTGTGTGTGTGTGTGTGTGTATATGTGTGTGTATGTATGGCTGTCTGGTCCCTGGAATGAGGCTGTATTTTACCATAGTGAAATGATAAGACCCCCTCCCCCATCCACTGAATGCAATCTAGTATCCCTGTTGATGTCATCAATCTTAGAAGGTCATTCTAACCGCCTGTAAATGTGTAAGCCCTGGGGTGAGGCTTGTTGTTCCATAGCCTACTGATGAACCCCCCCTCCCCACATACACTCACTGCAATCTAGTATCCCTGTCGATGTCCTCGATCTTAGGACATTCTGACTACCTGTACATGTGTAATGTCTGTGGTGCGTCTTGTAATTGCATAGTACTATAATGATGATGTGCACATAGGCAGGGATTCTCATCCCAACATAGGCAAGTGTGTGTGTGTGTGTGTGTGTGTGTGTGTGTGTGTGTGTGTGTGTGTGTGTGTGTGTCAGAGTGTGTGTTACTGTGTCTGTGAATTCCCAAGTGTGTGGGTGTGTTACTGTGTCTGTGAATCCCTGAGTGTGTGGGTGTGTATGTGTGTTTGCATCCTGTCATGAGAGCAGGTATTACTGCTTCCCAATGAGAAACCACATTTTCCACTGGCCTTTACCCTTGTCATCTGCTAAACCACTCTTTTACCTCCTCCCCGCTCCAGGTAACTATACTTGTGATGTCACCCACTATGGATGTGACGTCTCTGGCCACAGTAGCTTTCTTCACAGCTATCATGCTCTTGGATCATTAGATCAGTAAACATGTTTGAAACTTTGGAGATTATAACTGTGATGTGGAAGCTACAAAGTGCATGCAGGTATTGTCATACAGATCTGTGAGTAGTCTACATTTACATATGGGACACTAACTGAAAACAGTGACATCCCCCGGCACATGCAATTACACCTGAAAGAGGAAGGCAGAACATCAAGATCAACATGCAGTTACTGTTGTTACACATGATACATACTGTCAAAATACAAAATGCATTCTAAAACTGTAGTACATGGTATGTCTGCTGCCTGTCAACACTACTCAACAATGGTAATCTACAATTGTCTTCCTAGTATGTTCACCCTGTGCATCAAACCATATGAGCATGTCCCTGCACCGATGGTGCGGATGACAGGGATGCGGCACAGGCATCATCATATGCACAGGGTGATAATGTTTGCCACAGGCCGAGGCTGCACCATTGGATGACATCATGTGTGTGGGTTAGGGCCTTTTATCTCATTGGGCGTGTATGGATATTATGCATGTGTGTGTTGAGGTGCCCTACATTTGTTTCTGGTGTGTGTGTGTATGTATGCACACAGGTCTGGCATGTGGCTGGCTTACACAGGGGTATTATTGAGAGCTGCAGACTGTACAGAGCAGGTTTTACAGTTCACGATGTCTGGCCATGGCCACGTGACCTGTGCCTGCTAGGGGTTGCATGGCCACTACCAGGCAGAGGTCCAGATTGGGTACTGTCTGATGACACACGTCCACTGGAATCATGTCCCTGTTGGGACCATCCAGGACCACGTGCATGTGGCCTGCTGTGTCCTGGTGTGGACAGTACAGCACCAGCTGCACTGCTGCTGTTACCGCCACTATGGTAGCAGGCATGTGAAGTAGCATGTTAACGTACACCTTCAACAGTTGATGTAGTTGGCCTACGTCCAAGTGCCTGACGCCTTTCTCCCACCAGATGTTCTAGCACAGACATTCCATGCTCAAGGATTGACATGCCACAGTCAAAGACTCCCACCATGTCACCCAATCGTCTATCCAAAACATCTGCAAGATGATGGTGAGCATTTGCAATTGCCTTTATGTTGTCAGTTAAAGAACAGACAGCAGCCCTCTGAAGCCTCAGGCCTTCTCAGTTGTGCCGTTCAACACATGCCTGTGCCTCCATTACAGCCTGAAACATGTGTCTGGTGACACCAGCTGATGTGCTATGTCTTGCAGGGGCATATTGGCCAGAAGACCTCCTACAAGAAGCCCTGGGCACATACCTGTAGGGGACATCACCAGTCAGTTGGCTGGGGTCATTCTGTGTAGGTACACCTTCCATAGTCTCCACACATTCCTGTTCCATACTCCCACCTGCCAAATGTCCTTCCACTGTGGCCGCTGGTGATGGGGTATGTATAGGCATGAGAACTGTGTGCGGGGATGAGGGGGATACAAGTGGAATGGCAACCAATGGCACAGATTCAGCCCCTGACAACCCTGCCTGTGCCTCAATCATACTTTCATCATCATTGATATAGTCTGTGGGGACACTAACATCAGGTGGACCGCAGGAGGTCAATGCACCTACATCAACACCTGTGAGGGGCAGACAAGAACTGTACATTACAAGTTATACATCACAGTATAGACACACAGAGACAGACACACAGGCAGACACAGACAGACACATGATATGGCTACCAACGGCATGTGATATGGCAGAAGGCATTCAGCTTAGACAATTATAGTGGTAGTTATCATACATCCCTGTGTTGCACACAACAGCATGCATGTGTTATAGCAGAAGGTATGCACCTTACACAATTATAGTAGTAGTTAGCATACATCCTTGTATTGCACCATTTGTGTTAGTAGGTTATGCCCCAAACCTGCAACACAATGCATGCACTATGCACCGTTGCACTGCACTGCCATTTTAACAGACCATCACTGACCTGTGTACATCTACCAGTGATGCTTTGTGTTGGCCACTACCCCTATGTGTGAGGAGGACATGAGCAGAAGGGTATGTTGAGGGAATACTATGTTTGCCTGAGCCCTAGCTTGCATATCTCCCCCGAAGCAGTGCATGTCTGTTCAACATTATTCTGCTTACCCCTGAGCTGAGTCAACAGACAATGTGCATGTGGCTGTACACACGTTTGACATAGCTATTCCTACTTTGCGATGGTGCCACAGACCAGCACAGGTCAACAGTACACCAACCTGATGTGTGGCATATGACCTTGCCAATCACATGTAGTATGACATTTCTTCTGCTGAACTATTGAATGACATGCATACATGTTTAACACAATGGTGTCCTTTCAAATATACAGTGAGGTAATGGTGTTCCAATGCAGGGACGTGTTAAACTAACATGGATCTTCAGCTGACACAAAGTTGTCAGTCCACCATACAGATATACAGTGATATACTGTACATTGAACTGATGTGCATAGCCATTGCAGGGCATCGTGTGGCTTCACTATTGCTATACAGTGTGAGTTACAGCCACATTTCATAGCCATGACTGTGTTCATATACAGTACATATCTAATGTGGAATGTGACCCACGTCACTGAGGTGTATACACACTAAACCCTAATGTGGAATGTGTGACACAGGCCATTGAAGGGTATACAGATGACACCCCTGCACATCTGCAACCATATTGCTGATGCCTGGCAACTATGCCCAGACATGGCTAACGTAGCAGTACTCCATGTCCCACATGCCATCTGTGTACCTCGCACACATGAGGAGCAACCATGACAAAGATGTCTGACACCAGCAAGGTAAATGTACTGTATCTGTGGCCTGATGTGGTTGTATGTGTATGTTGTGCAACACATGTATGTATTTTGATATGGGTATAGGTGAAAGCTTTCATGTCGTGACACACTCAAGATGTTCAAGACATGTTATGTGGTGGTTTTATGTCATGCCTACATAAGCTGTGCACAGGCCTGTATGATGTTTAGTGTGTCACATCTGCAATATCACTATTACACAAAGGCCATAGTTGTATTGTGTCGAGCCAATGTACAACAGGGTGTACACACATGTAGATCCCTTCTACTGTGTGTGTTGCTTCATGTCTCTGGTCATTCTCCATGGCCATGTGTAAACATGTTTTGTCCAATGGTTGTGATGGGCATCTGTTTCATATGTCAGTGTTGTCCCATATGAAATACACCCGTAGATGTCATATGCTCCACTGAGGACAGGGTAATGCAGACAAAGGGTGGTATGTTTGGGATGTGAGATATCATGTTTTGCAGGATAGTTAACCAGTGTTGTAGTCAGCCCACAAAATGTCATGGACATGTCAGATGGCACATGACATTGTGTGACATTCATAGCAAGGGTATAATCCACAAGGGTGAATCCTGTGGGCTGGTCATACTCCAGCTCCAAAACATTTAGTGTGTGTGCACACATATGTTCTCTGTATAGTACTGTTTATATTCCCCACATGTGTAATGCTGATCTGAAGTACATGTCCCTACAGTGAACCACACCTCCACCATTGTATTTACAGCTGTCCGCACATCAGGTAATGACAGTTTGTAAGGTTTAGTGTAGGTGTTTCATATAGTCATCAATTATTCCACATGGGTAACCACTGTGATGCATTTCAGGTCTGACCTGTATATATTAACAGGGCCACCATATATTATGTGTATGTGTGTTAAATGGCCACATGGCAGATAGCATGCAATTAATATGATCTGTGCATTATCAAGCCTGATGAATAATCACACCAGCAATAGACTGCTGTCACTGAGAAATGCCAGAGGTACATAAATAGGAGTGTCACAGCAGTAAGATCATTATCCACACCTGTGTGATAGCTACAGGATGCAATGTGCATGTTAGCACATAAGCCAGTACAATAGACTATACTATGGAGTATGCACATCTGTGCATACATAGAGTAGCAAACTAAAGTATGTGGCATGTGTGCATACATACCTTGCATATGATGTTACATTAAATATTGTACAGTAACACATGTAACTATATTAAATATAGTTGTGTTATATGTGCAGTAGTGACTTACCAGGCAACTATTGGCTCAGTGGTTGTGAGACACCCACCTCTACAATACCAGCTAAAGCTTGTGGATGGAGTTCTGCAGGTGTCCCCAGGTTGGCCAGTAGCTCCTCAGTACGTGTGAGTGGGGACTAGATGAGTGGCCCCCCACCTGTTGCAGCTTGTTCCCTGGAGATTGGGTTTACACACTGTTTTGCTCATCTAATGAGGTCACTGCAGTGTCGGTGCACATGCTGATAGGTGCGATTGAGGCCACCAACATCATTTACCCTCCTGTGAAGTTCCTCCCACTGGGCATCCCAGTGCTGTGCATCCTGTAGCACATGGCTGAAGAGTGTTTCATGCTTGTCAAGGAGGTATGGAATGAGGACCTCATCCTCCATGTGGGTGTACGGTGGCAGCCTGGCACGCAGAATACCTGAAAGACAATGATGGAGACAGGTCACAGTAACTCACAGAAAAGTACTGAAGTACAGCTGCACATACATGTGTATCACATTTATTATGATTACAAATATGTCTTTGCAAATCTGCATCACACTAACACCACTGACATGTTTAACTCACACACATTTGACACTTACTGGTGATTTGATGTTATCACCATATATGTGTGTGTTGAGTGATGACATTGCTCATACTCCATGCGGATGTTGTCTTGATGTGGGCATGTCTGTTTGTCTGTACTGGTGTCTTTACCTATCAGCACATGCCTGGATGTGTTCACATTAATGCAAGAGACCTTAATGCTGTGTATATGTCACATATATAGTCATACACAGCCTTAAGGGACATGACCTGTGACCCTGCAGACTTGCTCATGGAACGCTTTATATCTATGTGTTTTGCCATATACATCTACATGGCACCGTACAGCAGTATAGCATCCTGTCATGTATTACCTGTGCTGCACATGTGAAACACATGGGACATTGGCTAGCTTGATAGTATTTGCAGGGTTTGATATCAACTATAGGATGTATGGTCATGGTGAACTAGTAAGCTATATGCCCTGGGAAATTTATGAGCCTAGGCTGAAAGGTTACCTAGCTGTAGCCAACAGACAGGTAACTTTCAGTGGCCAGTTCAAGCAGTGCCACAGAACTGATCCACAGGGTTACTGATATATTTGCCATGCGGTCATCACACCATGTCTCAAAGAGGGGCAATGTGCAGCTTTGCTGGACAGGGATGCATAGTATGGCAGGTGTATGTAACGTGTATGGTACAGGGATCTGTTAGGCATGTTATGATCCTTGTACTAGAAAGGTGGATGTCCATGAAGTATGTGTTTATTTGAAATCAGGATGTGTAAGTGTAGCATGTCCAACATCTCTGGGTTGGACATGGCTTTATTCGGGGCAGGCATCATGCTACATAGTGGAGCTAGGGTTTGGGAAGGCTGGTGTAGGCCATCTGAACATGGCCAATAACCCTTAAAGGAAATATGTGATCTATTATGGGTCACTTGAGTGTTGAGTATGGCTGAACAATGATCTCTATATTCGTGGATGGCACCCTGTCATGATTAGGGGTGCCACTTATGACTACCTGACTGGTGTGGTGAAGTGACTATCATAGGAAAGACTACCGTCCGGCTGCATCCCATACACACACAGTTTCCATTATGTTGACCACTGCCTAGGTGGTAGTTCATGGGTACAGGATTTTTAACATAGGGGATGACAATGCAATACTTAGCTGTGAGATTGTGGTCATACGTTACACACCACACATCTGACCCACAAAGGCCCTTCTGAATGTTGCCCGCAGCACTCATTGAGTCGACTATTGCTCCTAGTTCATAGTCATTTACAAACATCAATAGGCAGATGCCTTCTGTTTTAGTCTGTGTGGTATAGATAACAAAGAGGGGGAGTACCAAGAATGAACCCTCTATTACTGTAACTGGCACTGGTTTGATGTGCGTGTATTAGTCAGACACCTTCTGTAGTGCTGGTTCTGCCAGCGGTCCAGTTGCCAACCAATCCTATGACATAGGACTATACACCTAGTTTACTGAGTGTAGCTGGAACATAGTATGGGTGATGGTGTCCTAAGACCTGGCAAGGTCAAGATATGCTGTGTGAATCAACCTTACTATCATCTACATCTGCACTGACTGCATCAAATAAGTTGATCAAGGTTCATGGCCTTACAGACCAGACTCAGCAGGGTAGTAGTGCACTATTTCCCATTATCAGTGGTGTCTCCCCCTTTGTGGGGTGTGATAACTGTTGCTATGCACCATTCAGTGTGTACACAGCCTGACATGAAGCTATGGTTGAACATGATGCGTATGTTGAGAGCAAATTGTTCTGATATTTGTGTAAAATACACTCTGGGATGTTGACAGGTCCCATGCAAGCTGTATGTATGGCTTTAGAGTGTGCAGCTTGTACCTGCATAGTTGTTATTACAGGGACTCTGTAGTGTACATGAATATATAAATATGTGTACCTGTTGTGGGGGAGGTGAGAGTGGGTTTAGGTTATCCAAGACCCTGTCTGGATGAACAAGTGCTATTTCTGTAGGTGCAATACTTCTCGTGCCAGTGTGCTGTGAAGCACAGCAGGTCTTGTTGCCATTATGATTCATGACACAGCTATAGAATGCTCTGTGGTTGGCCTCAAAATATGTGGCTGATTAGTTTCACAGTAGCTTTGTGTGGTTTTATATGGTGTATCTGCATCTTACTGAGGCTGACCAGGGATCACCTCCATTCATATGTGTTCACTCTTGCAACAGTTTCTACCTTCTGTGGTACAGTTTAAGGCAGGGTGCCACCAGTTTGCCTTCCTGTTTGTGTTTGGTTGAATCTTGGTTCTGTTTCAATAGCACAATCACTGCACTTATGTGAGTATTTAAAGTGCATTTGTGTAGGATTCAGCATTTGCACATGCATTGCCCATCTGCATGGGTGCCATGACAGTCACCACTTCGCTCTCAAGCATAACATTGGCTTTGGAGACTGACTATGTGTAGCATACTGTTAGCCCTATTTGTGTGACTATGGTGATCCAGGTCAGTGGGGTTAATGAAATCCAACATGCATTGAGCACAGGTGTTGGTACATGAGGAGTCTTCCCAGTTCATAATGGGATAGTTGGAAGTAGCCATTATTATGGTTTTCTGTCTCAAACCTAATATTCCCCATTACAGCACAATATGACAGTTGGGAATTTTGAGGCATGGTGGGTGATCTGTCGCAAGGTGCAATTTGGATTCCACTTTGGCACAAAGGTAGCTGCTCAGCATAATGCATCTGAAGTTATGCAAGTGCAACTAGCGTGGGGGTGTTTATATCCTTCAGGAATATGGACATACCTGTGGCCTGTGTGTTCCAAAAAAGCATAATGGCCGAGGTGAGTTATGTGTTATAACATGGTCATGCAGGGATGCTCTCTGGAGCGTTGAGCCATATCTCAGTCACTGCACAGATATGTTCTCAATGTTAAGGATTGACGTAAGTGAGTCCATTTTGAGTTTCTGAATTGTATCATTGAGTAGCAAGACCCGCAGTTTATTGCTTGGCTGTCCCTGTTACAGCAGTGGACTTTCACTTGAACCTTGCATGATGAAGGCACTATAGGGGAAGCATGAGCCCCAGCCAGTATCCAGATTTCCAGGGGTGACAGGTGCAGGCCTTGTCTGGCAAAGCATCATGGTCAACAATGTTATCCCAGGCAGAGAGATACTGGATACCCTTTGAATTACACCAGTACATTAGACAATTGTGGAATACAGTCCTTTTGAACCTGTACTGCAGTATCATTCTGGCCAATGGCAGAATGCTACCCAGGCCTTGGGACATACCTGCATGGGCTACAAGACCTGACATTTCCTACATGCGTGTTTCCATGTAGTCCAGGCTACTGCATCACAGGTCCTGCACAACAACATGGAATATGCCAGAGCCATATGTATAGTTCAAAAGGTGGTCTGAGTGTATGGGTATGTGGCTAATCATGGCAGATAGGCAGCTGACAGTATGTTTGTCCTCATATAGTTCGGTGTGTAACATAGTTCTAGAATTTGCATTCACAAATGAGTACTGTTGGGTATGTTTCTGGCCATGTGTTCTGAGGAGTGGCACTATTTGGCAAACTATGTCATACAGTTTGTGTATTTTGTTGTCTGTCTATTCCACCTTGGGAGGTCTCATGCTTGGCCAGATACTTAGAAGCCTCTGTGAATGTGTGTGATTTCTGGTGGTATGTGTGGGTGTACTTACTGTGTTCTGGTAAGGGTATGTGTTGAGTGTGGTGATGAGAAGCATGTGTTAACCTACACTTCATGACTATCCAGTCCAGTTATGGCTGTAGACTGGACTGCCTTCCAGGTTACTTCTGTAGCTGCATCCCAGAAAATGTGTGGGGTGTGGTGTTAGGTGGGTCTGGCATCGTACATGGCATAGAGATTACATTCCCCCAGGATGGCCACATACACAAAGTTGACATTAGTAAACACCAGTAGCTGACTAGTGGATATGCCTGTATGAGCATTCAGTACTACATGTACCAAGTAATTTATTTAGTTTACTTATTTCTTATGAAGATGCTTTAGACGGTGATGCTCACAAGTAAATATTTGTGTTATGGACGTGATGACACTGGCTATTACAGAAACATAGTAGCTAACCTTAGCAACAATCCTCATCTGAGGAGCACATCACATCCTAATAGTTGATTATAGATGATGCAAGTATCAACAGGTCTGTATCCTTTTCTGGGTATATACTCACATATCCACCAGAACCATGAGCTCTGTTGGGCACGGACACCCACTCCCCAAACAGAGTCAAGTATCAGTAGACTCTGCTGCCACTATCAACATGATCAGGATATAATCAGATAGTGTAAGCCATCACCTATGAAGTAGCTATTACACATGGGCAGCAGTCTCCTACATCTTACACTCCTACTGCAGATGTTACACTGGAGTTAAAGATGATACACAACTTATTTCATTACCAGTACTGTGCACAACCTTACATACAGTATTTGCAAGTGGCTGTTAGGTTGGCAATGAGAGGTTAGGCTACACAAACCTGAAAGTTCAACCAGTGTGTGTCTACTCTCAATATCCACTCTATGTATGTGTGCACATAGCCATTTGGCCCAGCCCTGTAACAAGGGTCACTACACATTTGCATAACATGTACACATGCACAGCTGTTATTGCTTGCAAACGATACTAGAGAGGTGGATATTACATGTCTTATGTGCATAGATAGTTAACTAGCTCTTCCAATTGTCTTTGCTATCATGCTGCTAAACTGTCAGATGACTACAAATGATATGTATCCTGTTATTGAGTATTGTAATTGCAATTAGACATAACTAATGTTTGTATAACTTAACACAAATGCTATGTAAAATGGAATACAGATCTGCCTAGAATACTGTACATTACACAGTTATTGGCACAATATCCCACAATGCAAATTATATTTGCATAGTAAGCCCACCTTTGATATGTTCATCTCACTAATACACTCATACATATGTCTACTGTTACAATATATCAACATATACTATCCCCTGTTATAGCACATACTTGTTGGACCAACCCTGACACTGACAGTGGCTGGAAAAGAATTGGTGGATTCCAAGCCCATATATATCATCCCTTGAGGTGTATGAGGAGTTTGCCTTGTGACCTAGAGCAGTACACACATAGAATACTACAAGCATTACTACTGCTCAACAATACATCACTACAAGATAGCTATTTCCACTATATGCATTGATTACACTGTAATTATTACAGAACCGGTACTACATACACAGACATACTAAAAGTTATACATACCTTATTGGTAATTGGAGGTGTTATTGAGAGTCATTTTAATCTTTTTTAGTTTGTGTTTCAATTTTCGGTTGGGTATTTTGTACTGTTCTGCAGGTATGTGCAGATGGTTTGAATGTGTGACAAGCAAGATCAGTAACATGTGCTATCCTGATCGCCAATTGGTGTTCCAAAGTAGTTAATTGCATGCACATCAGCTGTGCAGCTACTCCATTAGCCAATACCATGGCGACAGTGGAGTATAACTGAGTACTCCACTTGGGCGTTGTCCTTTTGCCTTACTTGTGAGGAAGACAGCCTGGAAGTGATGTCTGAAATCTATTGCAACAGCTGTATGGAGACAAACACAAATATATTGTGTGTAATTTCTAGAAGATTTGGTCTAAATGTGAGTACTGCTGTTATATTTCTGAACATTGCTACTTGTGCAGGGTTTGTCTGTACCTAATACTTCTGCATATGTTTCAGTCTGGCCAGGATATTTGATCAGCTCAAGACTGTATGGCTATGCATATAATGTTAGGGGGTTTACAGTGTGCTCACCAGACATCTTTAGTTTGGTGTAAAAGTGTATCATACTGTGCTGATAATCAGTAATTGGTAACACTTCCAAGTGTAATTACTTTTCAACCCTCTGAAACAGGATTTGTTCAAACAAACCCTGTAACATCAGCAACTGTTTCATTGTATAACAGCAACTATTTAACATAGAGCCATGTTAGTGTGGCTCTGTCCAGGTATGTCAAGGTTTCAGCAGATGTCGTACAGTGGGTGAATAATTGGTTATGTTATGACAGTATGTATTGTTGTAATTAGTTTGGGTGTGGGGGAGATGTTGGTGGGTGTACATAGCAGATGCATGTGTGTAGGAACTGCTTTTATACATATTCTATATGTGTGTGGGGGTTCTTTCCCTATGTGAACACCTGTCCCTTAGTGGACTAATACTATGGTAATTGCAGGCTGATTCATTAAGGCACTGTCAAATGCTTCCTGTATAGCATGCAGGTAATGTCAGTCCTTTAATCCTTTTGGCAATACATCGGAATGTAATAAAGCTTTGCTAAATGAAAGATATCTGTGTATTCTGTCATGGATATTTACAGTCATTGTAGTTGTGTTGGTGACTAACCCTATTTGGCTCATGTACATAGATCATATTTGTAATCGTGTATTGGCATATACTCTTTATATGTTTGCTTGGGGGTGGCAGAATGTGCGATTGCTATGGTCCATGTTATACTCAGATTTGAACACTTCAGATGCTGTATACACACATGTATGTATGTATGTATATACATATATATATATATATATATATGTGTATATATATATATATATATATATATATGTGTATATATATATATATATATATATATCTATATAGATACATCTCTCTCTCTCTCTATATATATATACATATATATATATATATATATATATATATATATATATATCTATATATAGAGTTTCTTTTGCAAATCTTTGATATTTAATGCAGTGCTGCTGTTGTGTCTGCGTCACTCTGTTATAGTTCATTCTACCCCAAATAACTAATAGGTGTTGCTATACTTTTTTTTTTGTTTGTTTTGTTTTTTTACATAAAAAAATCTCTGATAATGTAGTCTGTATCCCCACAACATGCCATTGTTAGTCCATCCTGTTGTATCCGGCTGTCCTGTCAATTTACTTAAAAAATGGAGTTTTCTAAACTGCTCCATTATTCAGGAAGTTTAAAAGAGAAGACTTGTAGACTTTTTAGACAGTCATTCTTTCGATTTCTGTTCTTCACTATCTTCTGAAAAGCCTTCCATAGGTGTAAGTGTAAAACAAATTGTTAGCTAACATATTTACTTCCAGTCACTGATTTTATTATTCTAACTTGTGAAGTTTTTTCAGTGGTGGCTGCAAGAAGAACTTAATGGGTGGGGCTATCTGGAATGGGGCAAGGCTGTGTTATAGCAGGGTCAGCAATGAGAATGATTGTAATTTAGGTTGCATTTCTGTGGTTGATTTATTGGTTTGTTGAACTGTAATGAGACCTACACAAACCTCTGAAACTCTGTTCTGAAAAACTAGGAAAGGACTCCTAATAAATCTCACCCCTTGCAGAACCTGTGTTAATACCCATTTCCTGGGTTCAGCAGAACAAGGTTCAGTGTCTTTTTCATAAGCTGCAGCTCGACAATGCTGCAGCCCAGCTTATTGATGCACACCCTTACAACTTTACTTAAATAACCAGTCATACTCTACTGCCCATATTAAATAGTTTTCCAACAGTAACTTTACTTGTCATAATATATGCCAGAGCTACTTTAAGAAACAGAGCTTATTTCAGAAATATGAGGTGGTTATAGCCACTTCATTAGCAAACATTACCTCAGATATCTGCCGGACCAAATGAAAATAAAATGGCCACTATAATGTGTTCTAGCTAGTTTTACTCAAACATACACTGTCCCTACCAAGCCAGATCAATGACTTTTCAACTGTAATCAGACAACAGTAGGGGGAAATCACATTAATCCACAGACATACTCAGTACCCACTACTATTACCCACATTAATAAACCCTGCAAACACACATGTACACAAATAACTACATAAGGATATCCACACCTCCAGGCTAGTTGCTCAGCATAATGCAGCATAACTCTGGGCAAAACTACAGTCCAAATTGTAGCTTGCTACAGATCCCCCACCATGCCCCAGGATTCCCACTCCTCTTTTCTTGATGTACTGGAAAATATTAGAGTTCAACCAAACACCCTAATAATGGGCGATTTCAACTACCCCACCATTAACTGGGAAAACTACTCATGTACCAACTCCTTTGCTCAACGCTTTCTGGAATTCATAAACTCCAATGCCCTGGATCAACTTATCCACACCCCCACCAGGGGCAACAATATCCTAGATCTAGTCATTACCAATATGAGTGACCAGTGTTCCACACCTGAAGTCAACCCTCATTGGTCCGATCTGACCAAAGCTAATTACCCTAGATACCCACATCCTGCCTCCACCCCACATTAAGGAAACCATGGTAAAAAATTTCTCCAAAGCCAACTTCATGCTTCTTAAGACAGAAGTGGTGAACTTCATGACACCCATGCAGATGGACAATACAGTTATGACTACTGAATCCTACACAATTGCACTTTATAAGCACTTACATGAGTGCATGGATTGTGCTATCCCAAACAGAACCAAGATGCTATCCTCCAAAAAAAGGAAGCCAATCTGGTGGTCCCCTGCCATAAACAAACTGTACAACAGAAGGAAGAAACTCTTGCAAAAGAGAGTAAAATCCCATGAGTGGAATAGCTGCCTGGTCCGCCTCAGTAAGAAGCTGCAATCCATGATAAAATCCTCCAAAGCTAGTTCCAAAATCAAAATCACCACTGATTCTAAAGACAACCACAAAGCATTCTATAGCTATATCAAGAATCTCAATGGCAACACTCAGATCTGCTCTGAGTTACAGCACAATGGCACTAAATATACAGACCCAGCTGATATTGCCAACATCCTGGCAGATAGGTTCAGTGCTAACTTTACCCCCCTCTCACCCCCTAAAGAGCCCATCTCTATACCAGAAGAATGCAAAGTTCCTGTAATCATGGCTGCACAGGTAAAAACCACACTCTCCAAAGCCAAGAACACAGCACCCATGGGACCAGACAACATCCCAGGCTGCATTCTACACGAACTACAGAACGAACTGGCACCCCACCTAAGTACCATGTTCAATCATAGCCTCACCTCAGGCTTTGTGCCTGCTGAATGGTGCACTGCAACAGTTATCCCACTCCACAAGGGGGGAGCCACCACGGACCCCGGGAACTACTGCCCCATTAGCCTGATGAGCCTGGTCTGCAAGGCCATGGAACGTATCATCCTGGAACTTATAAACAAAGACATTGGTAATCTCCAAACTCTGGATCCTACCCAGTTCGGGTTTGTAAAAGGCAGATAATGTCTCCTAAACCTGATAGACTTCATTGAAGCAGTCACCAAAGCCGTAGACAAGGGTAAGGTGGTTCACACAGCCTATCTAGATCTTACCAAGGCTTTCGACACCATCCCCCACTCTGGAATTATAAATAAACTCACTAAACTAGTTATAAATCCCTATTTCACAAGATGGGTTGCCAACTGGCTCACTGACAGAACACACACTGTGAAAGTAGCAGACTCCAAATCCGACTTCAGACCGGTGACAAGTGGAGTACCAGAGGGTTCAGTCCTGGGTCCTCTCCTGTTTGGTATCTACTTCTCTGAAGTACAGGCTAACACAGAAGGTCTTTGGCTAATGATGTTAACAGATGACTGCAAGCTAGGAGCCCTAATCAAAACTCCTAATGATGTGGACATCCTACAAAAGGGCTTCACTGAGACAGATGCCTGGTGTCAAAGTCATGGCCTCAAGCTCAATGCCAAAAAGTGCATTGTCATCCCCTTTGGTAAAAACTCTGCACCCATGAACTACAACATAGGCGATAGTATACTTAACACCAAAAGTGTGATAATGACCTTGGGACACAGGTGAACAATAGTCTCTCCTTTGATAATCACATCACCACAGTAGTCAGGAAATACTTCTACATGGCACACCTCATCACAAAAGGTTTATCATCCAGAAAAAGAGAGGTCATTGTTTCCCTCTACTCATCACTCATTAGACCCATTATAGAGTACAACGCCCCTTTTGGTATGTACCTCACAAGACATCTACAACAACTGGAAAGGTTGCAGAAATACCTCACAAAGAGGATTACCGGCCTCAAACAGATGCCCTATGCAGACCGTCTCAAAAAACTCCAGCTTTACTCCGTCGCATATCGCCAACTCAGAGGTGATCTCTGCCTAATATACAAAGCTATGTCAAACCCAGAGCTGTTGGACATGCTCGACTTAAGGAAATCCCAATCCCTCCGAGCTACACACTCTAGGGACCTAAACCTTGTCACCACATTAAACAGAACATGCCGGAGGGATAGATGCCTGTCCCAGAGACTTCCCATACTCTGGAATAAACTACCTATCTATATCAAACAAAGCTCCTCATTAGCACTCTTCAAGAAAAATCTTGATGATTGGATGGGAAATAGGAAATTCACCCCGGGGATTACCTCTGTGGCTCTGCTCCACAGTGGCACAGGAAAATAATTTTCTTGGGTGCAAAAGCCAGGGTACCTTTTTGGCTGGGCTTATATAGGCCCCAAGGCTGATAGCCTAGTACCTACCTATGAACCTATAATGTGCGTACATAAAGTAAAAAAGTGCCTAAATAAAGTGTAAGGCTGCAATCCTGCAGGCAGTATAATTGAGCCATCACTGGGCTTCCTGACTCACTCACTTAGCTGTGACAATAAAGCTGGCTTGATTTCAGAGACTCATTAGTTTTGTGACTCTGGGGTGTGTGTGTGTGTGTAGACAGTGCGGCAGACATGTAAGGTGCAGTGAGGAGGTGAAGCACTGACACAGTGGTTACCTTTGTTTCCTCACAGTGGCTTTTTTCTCCAGTTTGGTCACTGATTTATTGTCTGGATTGTTTTCTTTGCAGTCTACATATCCTCAGAGTGCCCTTGTGGGTTTTTACTAGGTGCTTTGGTTTCCTGTCAAATCTCAAAACATGTCATGGGTGAATTGGAGATACTCTAATTTGTTTGGAACCAAACAATGAAAATAAGGCAGTAACAGAAGAACTCGACACCACAGCTTCCAAAGCAGCAATTTATTACCTGCTCAATCCGTTCGACTCAGCACAGCTCAAAAAGTGTAAAACAATTCCAGAAGCTTAAAAACAGTCACAATTGCTCACAGACCTTAAAGAATAAATCCACAGGCACAAATGTATCACACCAAGTTAGTTGTTGAAAACCACAAGGTACACAAATAGAAGTTAAACGCTTTCACCTAACCAAATGTCAGGCTTTCTCAGAACAACATTGCATCTTCTGAGTCCTGCTAATATAGGTGCATATTTTCAAATGAGCCAATAGTAATATCTCAATTAACTGTGACAGCAATTTTAAAAAGACATACCATATTTCACAAGTAAAAAAACGCATTTGTTAAAAACATGTTACATAATACAAATGTGATCTCACTAATATATAAATGTTGCAAAGAGATTTGTTATTTACAAAATATACTAAACATTGTCATAATTTAGCTGATCTCATTTTCAAAACACTGGAAATGCTTATGAAATCATTTAAGCCAGGGGGGTTTTCCAGCATCAAGTTTTATCTGCCAGTATAGTTCCCTATACTCCAGCTTATTTTCCCAGTTACCACCCTGGCATCAACCACTATCTGTTCTATAACCATAAACTTAAAATGGTAGTTAGGGCAGTTTAATGTATGTTTATAGAGTGCACTAGTTTCCTTTTGTTTAGAAATGTCATAAAATGTTCGTATATCCTTCTCTTGAGATTCCTTTCTGTCTTCCCAAGATAAAAGCTAGAACATGATCCACACACTACTATATATACCACCCCAGCACTGTTATAAGTGTAATAACCATTACTTCTAACCCTGTAGTTCCTAGATGTTAGAAAAATGTCTTCTTTTCCAAGAATAAACCTACATTGATTGCACCTATCACACCTATAAGTACCCTTCTTTCTTTAGTACCCTTTTTGTTATGTGTGATACCTTTCTCAAACCTTTCCTTCAGATTTGAATCTCTTTTTCTACTGGATTGTGGAAAATCTGGAATCCAACACCCTGTTTCTTCATGTATTTTCAATACAGCCCGATGTTTTCTTATAATCCCTTCAATTTCTGAAGAATTACTAGTAAAGGTGTGTACAAAAGCACTATCATATTCTACTTGAGTGTGTTCATGAATGGTAGAAATAATACTACCCTTACCTAACAATGGAGGGTATTTGGTTTCCCTTTCCCTAATAACTTCATCTGCCAAGGTTTCAACCAAGACCATGGGGTATCCCCTTTGAATAAATAGTTCCTTTATAAATTTCACTTCTTTAAACATCCCATCATCACTACACATCCTCGAGGCCCTGATAATCTGACCCTTGACTATACCCTTTTTTGATGAAATGGATGACTACTCTCATAATGAAGATATGAGTTAGAAAATGTATGTTTCCTAAAGATGGCAGACTGAAAACATTTCTTATTTAAATCCTTATATAATCTAACATCCAAGTAGTTAATCTTCTAGAGGGATACAGTGTGAGTGAATTTCAAAAAAGGGGTGGTATTATTAATGTACATCAAAAAGGCAGTTAATTCCTCAATAGGTCCATCCCAAAGTATACAGATGTCATCTAGGAATCTTGTGTAATATGTTATGTACATAAGCCAATTAGATTCCATAATATGCTTTTTCTCCCAATGATATAGTACTAGGTTGGCATATGGGGGGCACATGCCACCCCCATAGCCACACCACTCTCTTGGTTATAGTACTCACCATTAAAAAACATATAATTATTTTGCAATGTAGTTTCTAAAAATTCCATGATCAGGTTAATAGTATTGGCATCCAAAAATCTGACTTCTTTTAATACTTCCTGGAACCATTCAAGACCTAACCCAAGTGGAATGCTAGGGAATGATTCAACCACATCAAGTGTAACCATAATTACTGTATCACTGTATTTTTCACCTGTCATATTCCTGAGAAAATCCCAGGAATCTTTGGTAGTGCTTTAATGTACCTACAAATCTCTTCAGATGGTAATCTACAAATATGGCCAATGGTTCTGTGATATACCCTGCCCCAGACACTATTGGTCTAAAGGCTAATTTGTCTGTTCCCTTGTGTGTTTTGGGTATCCCGAATATTACCGGAATACGTGGTTTGTCCACATATAAGAAGTCATACATCTTCTTAACAATTGCTCCCTGTAACAAGTGATCCTTTAAGTAATACTGTATCTTTGCACAGTATAACCAAGTGAGTATAGAGGTCATGGAGAATGGTAGGAAAGTGACCAAAAATTATTTTAACATCTTTAATTATACAGACTTGGAGATAAGAAATTAACATCTTTCACTACTTACTAAGGGTTTTCAGTTTGTACCCAGTAGACCCTTTAATGTGCTTGATACCCTGGTGGACCTTAAGTTATTCTGGAGAAAATTGAACCTTAAATTGTTTTTCAAAGGAAATAATAGGGAAGTGCAAGATTTGAGAAGACCTAGTACTTTTAATCCCCCCTTAACCCTGTTTTGAGAATATTTGAAGAGTTAGTGGAACAAAATATTAGAAAAAATAAGAGCTATAAGGAAACAGGGAGAAACTTAACTCCCTTGGAAGAAAATTTGATTCAGAAATTGGTTCAAAATAAGGTTAGAATTATGAAACCCGACAAGGGGGGAGGGGTGGTTAACTATGAAACAAAAATGTTCGAAATTCTAAATGATTAGGAGAAATACAGTTTGGCATCCAAAAATGCGATCAATTTTGCGTGTGCAAAGATGCATACTTGACTTTGACTATTTTTTATGTTTGTTAGGATAGGAGGAGTGTATAAACAGAGTTGGCAGTAAGGATGGGTGGCTATGGTTTTTCTTGCAGTATCTGTAAGGAATCCATTGATTCTATAAAGGGAGCCTAGTTTCTGGTATGTAGATTTAATGGTGTGCAGTATATGGTGGTCATATTTGAGAGTGTTGTCTATTATAAAGTCTAGATGTTTAGTGTGAGTTACAGGTTCAAAGATGGTATTATTTGAGGACTTTATGGTGAAATATTGCTTTTGGCAACTTTTTGAGGTGAAAAGCATTTACTTAGTTTCCTTGGTGTTGATTAGGAGGTTTGATTCTTTGAGCCAGGTTTCTACAGAGGAGAAAGATTTTTGAGTAATGTCTTGGAGCTTATTTACTGTTCAGGCCCCACATATTAATGCTGAGTCATCTGCATACTGAAGTAAACTAGCATGGTGAGTGGAGGTCATTAATATATTAAATAGTAGAGGACCAAAGATAGAGCCCTGAGGGACACGTATAGTAACTGGTTGAAAGGATGAGTAGGTTTTTGCCATTTAATGGGTTGTTGCCTTCCAGATAGGTAACTAAGGAACCACAACAAGGGGTACTGTGAAAGTCCTATGGAGGAGAGCTGAATGAGCAGCTGCTGGTGTCAGACAGTATCAAATGCCTTTGACAAGTCTAAGAACATGGTAGGCAGAAGCAGACCATCATTTCTGTCAGTTTGTTATATTGGTAGAATGTAATAGAGCAGTAGTGGTGCTGCGTTGGGGCCTAAAGCCATGTTGTGTTCTGAGGGCAGGTTATTTAAGGTTAGGTATTGCATCAACTGCATATGGATGCATTTCTTCTATTTTGGAGAGGGGGGAGAGAATAGCGAAAGGTCTGTAGTTGTAGATGCACTGCCTTTGTACAGTGGTATAATGTAGGATTTTTTCCACAGTGATAGGGCGTATCTTTCTGCTATGGACCTATTAATTAGTATGGACACCTGGAAGGCTATGACTTCTGCAGCCATTTTTAGGAAGCCTGATGGTAGTTGGTCTACAGCTACAGAAGTACTTTTTAGTTTAAGGAGCAACTTCCTTATGAGTGAGGTGGGTACTGGACTAAAACTGAAGTGTTGTAGGTGGTTTTGATTGGACAGGGGTAGAGTGGGGGGCAGACGTGTTAGTGTCCAAGACAGAGAGAATATTGATTGTCTAAAGTAGGAATTAAAGTGTGTAGGGATAGAGTTTGTCATATTGTCTGATTTTGGAGAGGGAGTGGTGGTCTTGCCAGGACAGAGTAGTATATTTCCATTGACCAAAAATGTTTTGGGTTGTTTATATGTTTGTCTTGTAGGTTGGTATAGTATATTTGCTTATCCTGTTTGACATGGAGCTTTGCAAGGTTTCCAAGATGCCTAAATTGCTGGAGGGCATTTTAGGTTCTATTTTTATACCAGTTTTTCCAGACTTTATTCCTTTTAATCATGATTTTTTGTTTCCTTTGTCAGCAGTGGTACAGGGTTGGACTTTACTCTTTTATTATGTACTTGTGCTATATTATTTAAGGTCTGTAAGAATGTTATTAAAGTGTTCTACAACAATATCTAGCAACATTCTCCTAAATACATAACAGTTATATTTTTTAGCGTTTCATTGAAAATATCTTTGCTGGTTGTATTTTTCGAATTTTATTATAGATAATTATGTTTGTCTTGGTTATGGTGAGTTCTAATAACATATGTTAGTATGTGGTCACCTATGTTATCTGAGAGGCAGCCTAGTTTTGTCAGTTTGTCTGGTTTGTTTGTAAGAATCCAATCTAATGTTGAGTGTCCCCCAGAAGTTTTATTAATTCTAGTAGATGTGGTTATTAATTGTCCGAAGTTGTACAAGTTTATGGATTCAGTGGGGGTAATGGAATCTGTGTTGCCAGTCTGTATTTAAGTCTCCAAGTATTATAGTTTAACGGTTAATTTGTTGGGATATCCAATACAGGATGCTTTCAGCAGTATCATTGTTATTCCCTGGTGGTATATAAATTGCTGTTTAACATATAGTTTTCCTATTGTTGATTTTTTTTAGGAATGGTATTGGTATTTCCTGTGGAAGTAAGGTAATGGTTAGGGAATTTTTATAGAGGATTACTACACCACCTGCATACTTATTCTGTCTGTCATGACTGAATATATTCTATCTTGGGGGGGGGGCTCTCATTATCCTTTATTTCTTCTTTTTTAAGCAGGTTTCAGTAGCTAAGACTATATAAGGACTACATAAGGAGTGTATGTGGCAAGGTAGGCATGAATGGCTTTTATTGCACAGACATCTTATGTTCATATTTAGTAAGGTGAGTTTGGATTCTGTTTTTTTTTTTTTTTTTTGCTGAGATGAATTAGGTGACTGGTTTATTTGGGGTTAGAAGCGATTTTTTATGAACAGTGGGACCAGGGTTGGGGTGAATATCTCCACTAATTTAAATTGATATTTTGTAGAGGGAAGAGTATGGTCAGTTATATTTTGGTCTTGGTTTGATATTTGATTGTAAATTTGAATGCTTAGTTTTAAGATATTTATTGAAAAAATAAATCAGATGTGGTTTGTAGAGCTAGGGTGTTATGGAGAAAGATGGGGTGGATAGCTGTTTACATTCTTTGTGAAGATTTGTTGAAATCCTAAGTATTTGAAGGAGGTGGATTTGATAATTGGTGATAAAGGCTAGTAGAGTGAGGAGAAATAGTAACACAATCTGACTTAGGGGCATCTTATTTAACTTGGGTTTTATCTTTGTTGTAAATGAGGATAAAAAAAGTTAGGAAGGTAGTTGGATGGTTGCAGAGATGTAATTTCATAGTTATAGGTGGCAAGGATTAAGACAATTTGTGAGAGAGTCTTGGGTAGTAAACTGGAGTGGGTGCTACTATTGGGAGTAATTGCATTGATTATTTCCCTACTGGAGGGAACTGATGGTATTGGTTAGAGGATTATGTAGGTGGTGCTGTGGCAGTATAAATGTAGAGCACGAGGGGGTGGTTGGGATTTGGTGTTAGGGTAGGGTAAGGGTGTGAACCCGAGCATTAATGAGGGCAAATGAAGCAGGTTAAAAACTTGTAAAGAAACAGAGAAAACAATCAGTGACTTAATGTAAACAGCCACAAATCTGCTGAGAGATGAGCAAAAGGAAGAATACAGTTTAGAAGGCGACTGTGCTAGTAGATGAATGTCTTGATTTTGTCACTCTAGGGCACAGTTTTAGTAGGAGAGTTAGTCCAATATCACCTTGACCAGACTAATGGTGATAACAGTAAAACATTGCACTTGACCATTTGAACAACTGTGTAATGTAAGGAGGTTTCTATGGACTTTGAAATGCAAAATCCAAATGCCTACCTCCGTCACAGTCCAGCAAAGCAATGAGAAAAGGTAAGCCAGAATGCGGTAGTTCAGCTCTAGAAAAATAATGGCTGAGAACTCAAAAGTGGTTACACAAGAACAGAAATAAACTTAAGGAAGGGAGACGGAGAGCTATTAAAAACAATGAATTGAGCACATTTAAAGGAGAAAGTACCAATGGGACTGCTGTGGTCTAAGAAAATGGAACTAATATAGTGGTCAAAGTTCTTTGTTTTAGGCTGCCATAATATTTATAATTTACATAGACATATAGCCCACATACTGGTGTTCAAACTGCACACTTCTCTGTTACATACATATTTATTTGCTTGCAGGGACACTTGTACAGAAAAATAAAAACACACTAAAGAGACAGTTGAGTGCACTGAATCAGTGTTGACTGTGCGCAAATACAAGCTCAGAACTGAAACTGGTTTAGTAACTGTCTCAGGCAAGGAGAAATGAGAAAGGAAGGGGGAGACCAAGGGTGACGTTCCACTAAAGATAGGAGGATATAAATAATGGGAGTAGCAAGTCTAGAAGAAGTGAAGAAAAATATAAGAGAAAGAAATAGTCTGAGTAGTAGGAGTAAATGTCAGTGTCTATAAGGAAAGATAGAGTAAAACTTGACCAGCAGGATGTCAGTGGAGGAGGGTTTACAAGACTATAAGACTATTGCTTACAAAACTAGTACACCAAAGCACTTGTCTTCAGACTAGCCACTATGCAGGCTAAAATATACACAGAAGACTGGATGCCTCTAACACTTACTTAAAGCACATTACATTTTCTAACACCAGCAAAATGCTCCGTGGTTCTAGTCTGTCTTGCATTTATATTGACCAGTGTACGATCTGGATTTACAACAAATAATATAAACAACTGCTTCAGAATTACAATTAAAGCTGTTACTTAACTGGTGTTTAAGTCCATTAACTTTAACCAAATCTTGCAGTGACAAGAAGGAAAGGAATTATTGTATACAAACATTGGAATGCATGTTTTTTCAGGTAGAATGTATGCAAAATGAAACAAAATGTACATTTTCAAGGCAGTGGTTGTAGGGAAATTTCTAAAGGCAGTGGGCTGAATTCCATAGTGTAGGAGGAAAGATCCTCTGCCATCTAGTCATGCTACTCCATTTCCTAGTTTCAAACCCTGGCCGCTATGTGACATTATATCAGGAGCAGGGCACTATATCTTTCTATCTCCCCTTGCAACACCAAAGGAGAAAAGTCAATGTAGACTCCAATGTAAGCAGCAGGTAATGAGGTTCAGAAACATCCGCAGCTTGAGGGCATATCTACTGAGGCCCGATGTTGCAGAATCAGACATGGTGCGACTGCTTGGAATAATGTGCTGCCCTGAGAATAAAACTTTGTTGCATCCCAGTGAATATAATTTAACATTCTATTACTAATTTCTGAAGTATAAGGGATAAATATGTGTAGAGAATTGCAAAATACAGAATATTTTCTCCATGTTCTGTTTTCCAGTGCTAGAGTCCATGTGCATATTCTTAAGAAAATTCTAATTCTCTCTCACATTACTCATACGTTCATTCTCTGCTGCAATCTTGAATAACCTCTTTCCCTCCGTTTCCTATTAATGCTTGCAGATTTCTTAACATAATCTATTAAATCCATTATAGTTCTGTATGCCCAAATGAATTCATCAAAATACAGATAAGAGATAGGACATATACTGACCTGTAGCAGACAGGAAGGTTTTAACTGAAGTTGGCTTTTCATAAAGCACTGATTTTGATTTTTCTTTAACTCAATGGCAAATCAAGATAGTTAATACACATTGCTTGTCTAACATGTATGAAAATTCTAAGCCATGTTCATTGCTTAAACTTTGAAAAAAGAAACCCTCTTGTTCATTAACTTTGCAAATAAGGGCCATGTCACCTATATATCATTTCTTTAAAAAAATGAATTATTGAAATATCTGCATTACACATAAAACAATTCTCAAAGTAATCTATGTATTATTTTGAGTATTGTTTTATGTATAATATAGATGTTTTCAAGAATTCGGTCATAATAAATGACATACTGATGGCCTTGTACAGTTAAGGAACAAGGTAAACCATTTATTAGACAAAAGGGAAAAAAGTGATTTTATCAATAGGGGTGACTTTAAGTAAGGGACAGAAAATAGACAAGAGGGAGTTTGAAAATTACTGGAGACAGTTAGGAAAAGGAACCAAGGTATCAGGGGAAAAATAATTAGGGAGGGAAAATTAATAGAGAGGGATAAGGATTAGCAGAATTTTGCAGTCGGCCTTCCATGCCAGGGACGTATAACTGAATATAGACAAACAGGAGGGGGTCATAGGGTGCTAAATGAAAGACCACCTATGGTACCATTTTTACTTGACTCTAGAACAGAAAAAGCTGTTAAAAGAAGGGGTAATTAGCAGGGCATATAAAATATTGCATGATAACTACAAGAATCATTTAGAGGAGGTTAGAAAGGATTGGGAAGAGACTAGAAAAGCAATTTACCAAGGAGCAATGGAAATGCATCTGTATGACTCCCAAGTATGCAACAAAGTCCAGAAAGTTTACAATTTTTGCTTGTAAGTGTTTGCATAGATATTTAATTCCCCAAGTAGGCTTCAGAGAATTTTTTCTCTTGTAGCCAGCAAATATGGCATGTTTGATGGAAAAGAGAAATGCAGTTGGGATCATGTGTTCTGGGTATGTACTGAGTTGGCAGAGTTAAAAAATTTCCTACAGAGTGTTTTGTCACACTTGTGGGAGCAAATCACTATTGCTAATGAAATTATTATTTTGGGCTGGGATATACGTTTTGAATTACCTAGGCACAATAAGGCCATATTAACTCTAATGCTACTGACTGCCAAAAAAGCAATTACTAGAACATTAAATGAAAATCTAAACCAGCTGTAATTAAAATTTGAAATATTGTAAAGTTGATAAAAGAACTGGGAGATGAGATCTCTAGAAAAAGGAAAGAGTTAATTACATAGAAGTAAATGGAATCCGAGAAATAATATATGCAGAGTAATGTTTAGGAGGAAGATGAGGTTTAAGGGAAGAATAAAACCAAACAGTTTATTTAATGTCAGAGTGAATGATTGTTAAAATGGAAATGTGTATACTGCATGAAACATTTTTACTGTGGTTTGCTTTGTTTTATAATGGATGTCGATCTGTGTCATTGTAGTAGTTATTTAATAAAAATGCTTATAAACTAAACTAAAAAAAATAATAAACCATGTATTAATTATTGTGACTGGGGCTAACTTTAGCACCTATCACAGTACTCTGCAATAGTAAACATTTTCACTTAGACATAATTGTTGTCAGTTATGCAAAAATGTAATAAAGAGAAATTATAACTAGTCCTAAGATAACTTGTACAATACTAGAATTCGAAGATTTTTATATCCAAAGCTACCAAAAAAAAAAAAAAAGGCTATATTGTTAATGAATTCCCATTATTATTTGAGCAATTCTCTGGTTTCTTTGCTTAAATAGAATATATTTTAACAAATCTCTGCGTAATTGATCAAGGGCTGTGGTAAGTAAAATTGTGAATGTCAAGCTCACAGGGCATTATAGTGCTTATATAGATATGTATGCACTTCATGTGAATTGCTGCTGTTTTCTTGTTTTGTGTTTCATATAATTTTCTAAGGAGAAGTATACAGTCTTGGGTCAGAAAATGCTGTGGTTGTGGCACCGTTGTCCTTTGATTAATTCCTTTTCACCTAAGCACTCTACATTGTATTGTACATGCACATCTCTTCAGGAGAGGAAGTGTTAAGAAGTGAAACTATGTCTGATCTTTGAACTTGTTTTGCCCTACGCTCAAACTAAGATTAGAAAACATGAAACTTGTTTATTTAGCTTTTATAGGCTCTCTGCTGAATACAGCAACTTCTAAGCTGCCACCAGCTTTTAAGGGCTTGAAGCGGCATATAAACTCTGTTTTGACTAGAAAAAGGAATTGCGCTTTTTACTTGGTATCTGTGATCAGCAAAGGGATTAACAGCAGCAGGAGCTCTGATTCAGGCCTCCTAGCCTGTCAGTTAAGTCTGCTTTATGTTACAGCATTCTCTTCCCTTCTTACAGTTTGTGCGAGCTGAGGTCTTGAGGGCAGAAACTAAAAGGATTCAAAGTTATTACAGAATACACACACACACACACCCACAAACGCGCACACACACACACACACACACACACACAAACAGAAAAGTATAATCATTGACAGCTTTCAAACTGCTCTGATGTAATTTCTTCAGAGAGTGGCTGAGAATTTCTAAAATGATTGGGCATGACTATGACCAGGTCACAACTGAGCATAGTACACAATGTACTTTAACAAGCTACAACATCCTAAGTACAGATAACAAAAAAACAGTCATCTCCTGGGGAACATAACTAGAATAATATGAATTGCTATACAGCAAGCACTGTCTGCGACAAATGATTGAGGATTAGACATCAGCATGGAAAAGAATAAACGTGAAAGGAGAACACATCAGAACGGCAGTAATAATATTTAATTTACAGTAACTGGATTTTAATATTCTTCCATAAACAGTTTTCTAGAGGAAATTTCCTTAGTTTCATATTACCAGTATCTATAGCAAATCTTTTTCTGGATTTACTGGTATAAGCCCTTTATGCCACAATCCCCACAAAGAGTGAGAATGCTGGGAGCAAAGTCCCTTCTCCTGGTATTCCTTAAAGATATTCAGATTTTATGGCTTAGGCAGCAGACTTCCATGAACAAATCCCATTTTTAAACATTATTCAAAGTAATAAAATAATATTAGGAGTATAACAAATAATACACAGGTAACTTAGATTTGAGTGCAATGAGAATAGAGACAAAAAAGATTTTTTTATACATTCTGAGAACACACATACATGCAAGTACACATTTAATATGGTTAACATTAATTTATTCTACCTAACATTTGTTATACCCTTTGCCTGCCCTTACATGATGTAGCAAAGGCAAAAAGGCACACATACCACAGACATTATGCTAGTCATTGAGTCAAGCTGTATCCTTTCTTCAGATGTCTGTTCTTTCTAGCCTTTTTTGAATACAAGGTCACAGAGGAAGCAAACAATGGCTGAGGGACTCAACCCTGTACCACAGAAACTACAGCTCACAACCTTAACCTCTTTGCCAAATGCAGATTTTGGAGTATAGTGAGCAGCATCAATTGTATATTAAATAGGTCATTTATATAGCATTGTATGCAAAGGAAAGTGACTAAATACATGGTACATGACCAACTTTATTCATTTGAAATGAGAGCAATAGTAAATTCCATTGTAATTTAAACAGGAAGTATAATTTAATAATAGGAAATTGCACACAAGCTTATATCTAAACATTTTATTTCTAAACTGAGTATATAAAATAGTAAGTTTTTTTAACATGAACTAGAAAGTTAGAAAATAGGAGAATATATGTGCCTCATATTTACATTGCAAAGGCTTTTCATAATGCATTTGGCAGTTAAACAGGTGCTGAAGAGTGTTTAGGCATTTTCAAAGCACTTACTGTGAGTCAAATTTGACAGGCAATATAAATTACTGGGTTTTTAAAGATGGATAAAAGAAATGTTTCTGACACAAGAGGAAAGGACATTGCAAACTGCAGGGGCTGTTTTAGGGAAAAAAACATTCTATAGTGTATGTATATAATCTGATCCCACTACTGTGTAAAATCATTATTCCTGAGCTCAGATGACATAATAAATACTTTTTTATTGAAAAATTGCCTTGCTGGAAGGGGCAGTACTGTTCATTTCCTAATAATGTATAAAAAAAAGTGCAATTAAATGTGACTAAGTTTTACGTTTATGCTACGTGGCTCAGTAGCTGGACTGTTTTGTAGCAGCCAGTTCTGTAGAATCATATATTCATTGACTGAGGTAATAGTGATTTGGGACATTGCCCTTTGTCTTGAATTGCAGTCAGGACAGCCTTTGGTCAGCTGGTGTCCTAAGCAAAAAGCTTCCTGTCACACACACACACACACACACACACACACACACACACACACACACACACACACACACACACACACACACACACACCACCCAGCATTCCCATCCTGATCTGCCCACACCATCCAGATTACTTTTTTCTTCTTTTTTCTCACAGTTTGTCGTATTCACTTTTTCCTTTATTCATTCAACATGTTTTAACTAGACAAGATGCTCTAGTTAATTACGTATGAAACCACTGCATTTATCTGGAGTTCTAGATGCTCTGAGTTGCATTTCACATTTTTAAACAATGTTTTCATCCAGTGATGGCCTGAGCAAAAAAAAAAAAAAAAAAAAAAAAAAAAACATGATTAAGGGAAGAAATTCAGTCCTGTTATTCAACCATGACTTCCCAGAATCATTTTAACACACCCTAACTGACCAAAACTACACTGTAATGACTAAATTAAGCTGAAGGTCTAGTGGTCTCTAGGTCCCAGAAGGCATGCAGTTATAAATGCTCCTAGGAGTGTTTTAATATTTTGTTTCAACCTTTTGATTCAATGAGGGCATAAACAAAAATCATCCATAAGGAAAGAAATTCAGTTATACTTTTCATTTTAGGAGGAAATGACGTGTAGACAAAGATTAATGCTCAAACTTAATAAAATAGCAGCATGCGGTGATAGATAAACAGGAAATAGTACTGGCTTCTATACAGTGGTTTAAAAAGGGTATTCACTTTCTGTGTGGTGCTAAATTGAGATGAAAATTAAGGGACAAATGGATAAAATCATATATTTGAAGTTGCTGCTGATACATATACATATATAAACACATACAGATGTACATACACATGTATACATATATCTACATAGATACATACACACATACATACACAGCATGCTTCCTCACTCCTTCCTGCAAAAGACAGCCACTTTCTATGCACCCCTCTGACTTGCACAAAACTGAAAAATAAATAAAATATATTGCTGTCAGCCATACATAAATGGAAGGCTTCTTTACCCTCCCACAAAGGACAGGCACCTATATATGCATTTGATGATTGATTGTGAGGAAAATGAAAAAAATAATCATAGTAATGTTTCCAACTTGTTACTTTTAGACAGTACACTGTTGCTGTAAAAGCTTAGTTTACCCTCTAAGAATCCTTCTGAAGTTTATGAGAAAAATTAAAGAAAAAATGACCACATGTTCCTCAGCCCAACACATGAATAGTGACCTCTGACGTTAGGGAGGAAAGTTAAAGAAATAGTGATGAAGGAATATCACATGCATCCCAGCAAAGAAAGCCTCAAACAAAACAAATATGAACCAAGAAATGGGGGTGGCATATAATGGTCAGTTACATAAACCAATAAGCACTTTCACGTAGATAGACTCTGATAAAGTTGAAGAGATAATGACATCATCCCCCATCTCCCCACACACGCTACGCTGACATCCTATTCACAACTCTGAGCTGGGCTGGTTTTAGACTAAGTGGGGTTCAGGGCAGATGACACTACTAAGCCTGGGTCAGAATAGACTTATACAACTTAGGTGTAGGAGACCACATGCTCCTAGAAGCTGTGAATATCTGGATGTTCTATGATGCATTTTATGCCTTATTGTTTTAACAGAGGACTTAAAATGAACAAATCACAAAAAAAATATATTTAGTTTCTTCTATAAAGCTATAGCAACTTCTGCTTATAATTCAGACATCTGGATTTTTAGAATGCTGTTTCTAAAGCTTTTCACTGACACAGCTTTTGACAAGTGTCTGGGAGTGAGATAGTGAAAGAAGAGGATGGCCAAGTAATATAGTTCAAATACATTAAATGTATTCCAAGTTGCTTCATGTTTCACATTCATCCTGCAAAGTCAGAATAACGAGCAAGTAACAGCAGGCAGCTGGTCATTTCCCTCTACAGACAGCCGCAACAGTTATAGCTACTTTGGCTATATGTCAGATGTCCACTTAAGTAGTCCATCTTAGTTCACACAAATGTACACTAGTCCTGAAAACCAGGTAGTGACTGTTTAAATGGAAGAACAAGAGATCAGTTTATTTTAACAGACAGCTCTGTATATATTTTAAATGTTTTTGATAAATGACGACCATGTATTGTATTCCAGCTGTATTTTGTCTCTGACCTGACAACATCAGTGGGAAAACCCACTCACCACATCTGCCTGCTTGTTGCTCTTTAAGAAAGTTAACTAGGGTACAGTAATTCTCTTAGATACAGTTAGGAATATAGTGAAGTATAGTCTAGATGTTTTCTTTATTTTTTTGAGACTGCCCTGCAATGTTGTTTTAAATATTTCCTGTGATTTTGAACTCTGAAGTTACTGTGATTATTTACTGAGTATTTTCTTGTTCTTTTATTATTTATTATTAAATATATTTAAACCCATCATTGTAGCTGATATTTGTGAGACACATTTAAATTTTGGGCATACTTACGTATTTATTTGGTGACACTGTGGGCCACTCCTGATAGCCTTGCTCTTGGTCAAACTACCATTTGGATTAATAGTAACATTACCCAGTAAGATTGTAAACCTTTGCTAAGGGCCTTAAAGTAGCTGATAAGTAGTGTCTAGTGGCAGTAAAACCTACCTTATAGTCTGGGCAGAAGTGGGCATAGCAAATAAACCTGTGTCAGCCTTTCTCATTTAGGTATGTGTGTGTGTGTGTGTGTGTGTGTGTGTGTGTGTGTGTGTGTGTGTGTGTGTGTGTGTGTGTGTGTGTGTGTGTGTGCGCTACTCGGGTTAGGGACATGAAGCACTGGTTGGACAGAGAGGATGCTGGAGGTCTTAGCTTGGCCACTCAGCTGAGATCTCAACTATATAGCTGCACCAGTGGGGAGTCTTATTGAGGATTTAGAGAAACAGGGAGAAACCAGCCCCAATCTGACTGTGGTCTCTGTGTGCTCTTAAGGGAAATAGTACTTTACTGTGTGTATACTTATCCTCCCAATGTGCACATCCCTCACTCTTGCCAGTGGTGAGGATTGAGGCTCCTTGATTACTGGGCCAGTACTGGGGCATCACATATTAATTAGTGGGCAGTGGTGGGATATTCACATCACATATTAATTGGTTTGCAGTGGTGGGATATCCACATATTAGGATTCTGTGGTGTGGATATTGAATTCCTATAGCCTGTAAACAGTGGTCACTATGAAAAGTGTTTGTACTCTCAGTCAGCCACACAGTGAGCATTCAGAGTTTCATATCACAATTGTTTTATTTTCTTTTGTTAGCTTAGTCAGGGAGAGCAGGCAAGGATGTCAGCAGAGGAGTATGGCAAGATGACCAGTAGCCAGTTGGCTGAATGTACCAGGCTAAAGGACTGGTGCATGCCAACCTGACTAAAGTAGAAATGATTGCAGCCTTTGGCACAGCTGCATCACAGACCAGCACTCAGGAGGACAACCTGATTGGCCTTGGAGATGTACAACGGACAGCTCAACCTTTCCACATAGGACTTTTTTGTCTGGAGTTAGAGACTTGAACTGGAGGCCAAATGTTTGGAAATAGAATCAGCAGAGAGACTGAGACACCTGGAGGCCAAAGAGAATGAGAAGCTAAGATGTCTGTAGGCTTTCTGGAAGCGGAGGAGAATGAGATATAGCGGCAGCATGAGAAAGAGATGCTGACTGTTCGCCAAGGTCATGGATGTAATGGGGAAGGGAGTAACCAAGCCCCAGAAGCCGCAAAGGTCAGTACATTTCTTCCACAACTTACAGAGGGCGATCATTTTGACAATTTAATTCATATATTTGAAAGGGTATGTAAACAGTATAATGTTGACCACGGGCTTGGGGTACGGTTCCTGACCCCCTTACTCCATGGTAAACCTGTAACTGCTATTTCTAAATTGGCTGATACTGATTGCTTAGATTATAATACTGTTAAAAATGATCTTTTAGAGTGTTTTAAGTTAACACGCAAAGCTTATAGGAAAAGATTTGTGAGCATAAACTCAAGGCAGATGAAAGTGTGTGTAAATATATTGCTGAACTAAACACTTGTTTCATAGGTGAGTTAGTGGATGTTAGGTCACCACTTTTGAAGGGTTAGCAGACCTTTTGGTGAGAGAACTTTGCCTGAGAACATGAGAATCTCGTTAGCAGATAGGCAATGCAGTACTACAGATGAGTTGGGGAAGAAGGGAGAACTATACCTAGCAAGCAGGGCATCACTGCACAGGAAAGGGATACCCAGTGCTGCTTAGGAGTCTAAGGGAACCCATGGTGGGCAGCCTAAACCAACCCAACAGTGTCCACCAGTAGCAGGGGGAGCCACTAGTCCAGGTTCACATCCAAGACCAAGGGTTAAATGTTTTAAATGCAACCAGTGGGGCCATATAGTATATAGATGTCCACAGAGGCAAGGTGGGAAACAAAAGGTGGGGGAGCCAGTAAGTAGGAATGACAGAATACCAGCAGAGGGAAACAGGCCACTACTAAGAGAGACACAGCCTCTGACTAACCATTGTGAAGTCTGCAGTGGTTAAAAAGGAGCACTTCTTGCTTGGGCAGTCTATTCCAGTCAGAGCTTTAGGAGGAACCACATTCCAAATACCTTTGGCTAGGGTACTGGGCAGGTGGAAGAGGAAGCCAGTAAGTAGGTATGTTTGAGGATATCCCTGCAGATGTTTAGATAGGGAATGATTTTGATAATGCTGTACCCTTGTGTGCATGCAGTGAGATGCAGTCAGGCTTGCAGACAAGCATGTGAGTCTGGTAGCCTGGGAGGGACCTAGACTGACCGCAGACATGAAGCCAGGACTGGTGTGCTGGTTACTTCAGGTAGGAAGCTACCCTGTAGCAGCGAAACTGAAGGTGATCCACAGCTGCATGTGGGTACTGATGCTCCCTTGGACAGAGGTGCAAGGGCAGAGGTGAGTAGTAGTACCCAGGCTGACAGTGAGGCACCTCTGTCAGAGATTACCAGACTTCCTGTGGAAGGGAAGCTGGGAAGGTTTACAAAGAGTGGGTTGAGACAGGCCCATCTCTCAGACTCTACATTATAAGGCCTGAGGGAGGTAGCTAGTGATGCATCTGATTCTCAAGGGAAGGGGAATCTGTATACTGGGACAAAGGGTTACTGAGGTTACTGTATAGAGAGTGAACCCCTGAGAGGGCTAGAGGGTGAGAGAATACAACAGTTGGTAGTGCCCAGAGCCTACCGTCTGGCACTTCTAGCCATAACCCATGACATTCCCTTTGCAGATCATATGGGTATAAAGTATACAAAGAGATGTAATATGCAGAACTTTTATTGGCCTGAGATTTCCAGAGATGTAACAGGGTACTGCAGGACCTGTGAGCAGTGCCAAAAAGTAGACACGGCAGGGGACAAGGTCAGAGCTTCTTTGCTGCCTTTGCCTGTGACTGAGGATCCATTTCAGAGGGTAGTTGTGGATATTGTGGGGCCTATGAGTACCCTAAGTTCCACATGGAAGAAGTATATCCTGGTGGTAGTATATTATGCTACCAGATACCCTGAAGTGGTGGGTCTGCCCTCCATTGAGGCAGAAAAGGTTGCAAATGCTTTGTTAGGGATTTTCAGCAGGGTAGGTTTCCCAAAAGAAATACTGATTGGCAGAGGTGCCAATTTCACTTTATACCTGATGGATTGTCTGTAGGAGCTCTGTAGGATGAATAATCTAAAGACTACCCGTTACCATCCCCAGAGTAATGGTCTGGTTGAGAGATTAAATTCTACACACAAGACCATGCTACAGACATTTGCAGACCAGTTTGAGGGAGTGGGTCAGATATTTGCCCCATATATTGTTTGCTTACAGAGAGGTGCCTCAGGAATCCACAAGTTGTTTACCCTTTGAGTTGCTGTATGGGCATAGGGTGAGGAGACCTCTAGATTTGATTTGTGATGAGTGGGAGGGTAAGTGTGAATCCCAGAAGGATTCTGTTGTGGCATATGTCCTAAATCTCAGGACAAGGCTCAGGGAACTCTTGGGCATGGCCCAGGAGAATATGGCAGAAGCTCAACAGCAAAAAAGGTCTGATTATGACAGGAATACTTGAGCTAGAGCGTATGCTGTATGGCAGCAGGTAATGGTTCTCATTCCTGTCAGACGCAACAAGCTGCAGGCAGCTTGGGGGGGGACCCTTCAAAGTTGTAAGGAAGGCCAGTGATGTCAACTACAAGATAGAACTGCAAGGCAGGAGGCAGGGGCACAAACTGTACCCTATTAACATGATGAAACCTTACCATGACAGGGAGGCTCTTGTGCTAAGTAATGGCAGTAGGAGGCAGGAGGGGTCTGAGGGGGATCTATGCCTACAGGGAGCCAGCCAACAAAATCCTAAATTACTATGGTGGAGCCTAGGATTGCATATGTATGACAGGACAGTGCAGCAGTGCACGGGGGTCAGCAATGCCAAGGCAGCTGGAATCTCAAGACAGACAATGGGGTAATGTATTCCCAGATAGTCATCCCTCTCAAGCAATGTTTCTTAAGGATCACATGAACAAAACTAGCTTGAGTCTTTCGGGGGGGTGTAACAAAAGGAGATTCTGCCAGCCCAGCTGCCTGGAATTTTGTAAATTATTATATGTCATTTGTGAATATTAATATGATTTATATAGATGTGTAACAGAAGGAGACACTGCCAGCCCAGCTATCTGGAATTTTGTAAATAATTATATGTTAGTTGTAAATGTCAACATGATTCATATACCTGTGTTACAAATGTATTAGAACTGTATGTTATGTGTATATCAAACTGATGGTACAGAAGTGTGTGCGAAAAGGGTTTGTACATTACTGATCCTAGAGGTATGAACACAGTGTACCCTGCTGGATTAGAACAGAAATGTATATACACTATTGTAACTGTTTGGATGTATGTATTTTAACAGTGGAACTGGAACATAAAAGGTTAACTTGCAAAACTTCAGAAAAATAGTTGAAATTAAATAATTTTATAACTGCATCATAAAAGATGTTTTCAATGCAGCAAGGAGAGAGGATGTCTAAAGCTAGGGAGCCTTCTCCATTGTCTTGTAAGTGTTTTATTGTTTTATTTCTTCCAGCAGCTGCAAAGATCTAAGGGCTATGTATTTATCACAGGTAGATACTAAAGGCTGGCAGTGTCTAGCAATGGGCATTTAGCTTGGGAACTAAAGCGAGATAACAAGAAGTGATGTCATCTTGCAAGTGTCCCAACAGCAATATTTGAGATATTAATGTAAGAACTCTCTGAGAGACGGACAGAGCATTTTGTATTTTGCCTCTGACCTGACAGCATCAACTGGAAAACCCACTCACTAAATCTGCCTGATTTTTGCTCTGTAAGTAAGTTAACTAGGCTACAGTAATTTTATTAGATACAGTTAGGAGTATATTGAAGTATAGCTTACATCAGTGATGGCGAACCTTTTGGTTTTGGCATATCAAAAGCTCCTGGTGCAAAATAATACAGTGCACTTCACATGAGCAATGAATTCAAAAGCAGTGTCTTTGGTAACTTGGGTGTTGGTGTTCACTGTTGTCTCACCCAAAACATCGTGGCGTGTGTCACCTTTGATATGCATGTCATAGGTTCGCCATTACTGGCTTAGATGTTTTGTTTATTTATTTATTTGAGACTGTCCTGCAATGTTGTTTTAAATATTTTCTGTGATTTTGAACTCTGAAGTTTATGTGATTATTGACTATTTATTGTTCATTTATTATTTATTATTAAATATATTTAAGCCTATCATTGTGGCTGATATTTGAGAGATATAGTTAAGTTCTGGGAGTACTTGCATATTTATTTGGTGACACTGTGGGCCACTCCTAATAGCCTTGCTCTTGGTCAAACTACCATTTGGGTTAATAGTAGCATTACACAGTAAGATCAGACACCCTTTACTAAGGGCCTTAAAGTAGCTGATAAGTAGTGGCTGGAGGCAGTAAGAACTACCTTATAGTCTGGGCAGAAGGGGGCATAGCTAGTAAACCTGTGCCAGCCTTTCCCAGGTGTATGTGCGTGTGTGTGTGTGTGTGTGTGTGTGTGTGTGCATGCACGCGCGCATGTGTCAGTTATTTGGGCAGGGACATGAAGCATTGGTTGGGCAGAGAGGGTGCTGGAGGTCTTGGTTTGGACACTCAGTTGAGATCTCAGCTCTATAGCTCTGCCAGTGGAGAGTCATTTTGGAGATCTGGAGAAAGAAGGAGAAATCAGCCCCAAACTGACTGTGGTCTCTGTGTGCTCTTAAGGGAAATTGCACTTTACTGTGTGTGTACTTGTCATCCTCCCAGTGTGAACATCCTCCACTATTGCCAGTGGTGAGGATTGAGGCTCCTTGATTACTGGGCCAGTGCTGGGGCATCACAGTACACTAGTCCTGAAAACCAGATAGTGACTGTTTAAATGGAAGAACAAGAGATCATTTTATTTTAACAGACAGTTCTATATACAATTCAAATGTTTTTGATAAATGATGGCCATGGGTTGTATTCTAGCTGTGTCAACTTCCATGCAAAGAGTATCCACCCATTAAGTATTCCAAATTATTTAGCAAAACACGTTAACTCTGCAAATGCACACTAGTCTTGCAAAATGAGACCGTGACTGTATCAAATGAGAAAATAAAAAAAGAAAATAACAGGGCAGGTTACTTTCTACAGACAACCCCTCATCTGCAATTACAGCTAAAAATCATAGCCATGTATTGTGTTTGGCAAAAGTGACTTTAAGCACCCCACATGGTGTACAAGAGCAAACTTCACCTTCACCCTCTAGTCAGTCAGTCAGTCACACCCTCCATTATTTTTATATAAAGACAGGTGGTATAACATTCATTGGGGGTTGCTGTCACCTCTGCTCCTCCCAGCACAGTACCCTAATGCTTTAATCAGGTGAGTTATTAACAGCTGATGTATACCTGTTGCAGGTGCTGGGAGGGGCAGCAGGTTCTTTGTTACATTTGGGCATTCATTTCATACCCTCATTCATTCAAAGCCACTTCCAAACCTCTGAGAAAGTGGGGTGCGATGTGTTAAGTCAGTTGTGCCTTGTATTTCAGTTTTGTACCATGGAAACAGTAGTCTCATATTAAAGTATTACAGGCTGCTTTGCATAAATGATAGTAATCCAGCAAATGCAGAACAGTCCAGCAAAGCCAGACAGTGATTCTTTCAAGTAAACAAGAGGGTCAGTTACTTTCTACAGATACCTCCCACCTCCAGCCAGCAGTTATAAATAATCATGACATCCATGAACTGTATTTCAACTTTGTTCCATGGAAACAGTAGTTACACATGGAAGCATTCCATGTTCCCTTACGCAAATTATAGTTATCCTGGAAATTCAGAACAATGAACAAAAAGCAGCCATTAGTCATATTTCCCCAATTCAGGATGCCATTTTATGTAGAACAACAGATTTTGCATTGACAAATATTTTCCGGATAAAAGCACAGAACTGCAATGCCTAGCAGATTTGACTGACTGCAAATCTTATTGGTTTACTAGGATAAAAATAATAATAGGAGGGACATGCCTCTTAATACAAAAAAAAAAAAAATAAAACTGGACAATTTCAAAAACAATTGGAGAGTAGCAAAATTATGGCCAGATTCTAAAATATAGTTCTTATTAACTTAGAAAATTGCTAGAACAAATTTTGCATTAGCATGCATTTTTGAAGGATACAGTGTCTGAAACTGAAATGCTTGCTGTTGTATATCGTAAAAGAGACAGCTGAGGACTAAGCAGCCCACAGCCTTCCAAAAGATCTGGTTGTCTGCCAGTAGCAATAATAAATGTGTGTGCACGCACGCATTGTATGTGTATATATATATATATATATATATATATATATCTATATCTATACATACACACACACACGCGCGCACACACACACACACACACACACACACACACACACACACACACACACACACACACACACACACACACACACACACACACACACAAGTGGGCACACATGCAATCTTCTCTCTGTGCCACATTTGAATTTGTTGATTTCTTCCTCTGTCCCATCTATGACTTACTGGATTCATTGTCTCTGGAGAAGTAAAAGCAGAAGGGCAACAAACTGAAAGACTACAGGACTTCCTCCTTAATGTAGCTCTCTTGTTACTCTAGCAGGAGTGCTTTTCTGGTATTTATTTTTTGTAGTAAAGAAACCATTTTTTTAACTTAAAAAAAATAAAAATAAATACAGGAATCGTGCCCCTGCTAGATTGGTGGCCAACAAAGCTGCCTAGTTGGCCTATATCTAAGGGTCGCTATAATGTAATGACTTTAAAACTGTATATAACATGCTTGTCAGGGAGATGTATAGGTTTCTTTTCTCCTACAAAAAAGTATGTTTTACAGCCATTTTTAGAATGCTGTTTCAAAAGCTGTTCATTGACACAGCTTTTGACAAGAGTCTGGGTGTGAGGCTTCACAGTGTTATTGCATACTGTTCTTATGTAATGTATTCAGGCCTAAGTTTACTGCCACATGCCATATTATTTTTATTCAGCTATTAGTATCTATTTTATTGTCTACCAACCAAGTAGGTAGTCTTATCTTTCTGGTTAGGTTTTATTCATAATCAAAGCCAGAAGCAAAACTAATGACTCCACAGAGATAAAGCACTTCGATAACAATATTAACAATAAAAACAGCATGCAGATACGATTAAATGTGTATATAATAAATGCAGTTAGTATGTGAAGACTGAATTACAGCTTGAGAAGTGGGCATTGCTGTATGTAGAAACCCAACTTAAATGAGCAAAAAACACAAGATACTGATGGAATATTTAGATATTGATAAGACAGTGATGTAGATATGGTTAGTGGCAGCAGAGTCAAGGAAAGATAGAAAATGTTATTTACAGACTAGAGTCATACTTATTCTCTGAGGGCTGTTGCATATTACTGCCAGAGAGTTCAGCGGCTTATGGCTATAAAAAAGCATACTGACAGTACTCAAACACAAATATATATTTTTAAAGTAATTAGTGTAATGAGTGTTAAACAATACTGGCTGCATGTTAAGCTGCTGTATCCCTGTCTTTAGAAGGTCATTGGGATGTAAGTGGAATAAAGCTACTAAATATTTGTCTATATTGTGATTATGTAAAACAAACATCACTATTTTAAGTAAAGTGTATGGTGCTACCATTTTTAGTATGTCACATCCCATAATCCATTGAATTTTCTAACCTACACTTTATTGGGTGTGAGATGCTGACATGTAAATGTTGTTCATGTTGTGCTGCCATATTGTTATGAATAAAAATCACCCCTCTGAATGAAATAATGCTGTATCCTGACATTTCCAACTCAACCAAAAGCATTACTGGGTAATCATTGTTACACACTTTGACATGGTATCTGAACGAATGAAAAAAAATGCATTAGAATTTATAAAATGATGCTATACCACCTTGAGTGAATCAAGAAACTCTGAGTTTAATTCTTATACTGAAAAAAGTCATTTCACCTTGCAAGAGTTTTGTTTTACTGATTGCCTGGAGAAAGAGGTTTACGTAATTTCATGTACCAATCCAATTAGGCAAAGCAACAAATACGTAGGTAAAATATATACTGGTCTATGCCATGGGTTTTGAAGTGGAAGCCATATACAGTTCATTTTCATTTGCAGAAGACTAGAGAATTGTATACAAGTCAGTAAGTAGCAAACCCTATAAACATTTTGTAATAAAAAAAGCAGTTCACCTGTGGCTGACTGGTGGCAAAATTGGTGTGCTTCTAAGACCATCTGGATTACTAAACTGATATAAGTATATATGTTTGCTCTTGCTCTGTTTCAGGAATATTATACATTCCTGTGCTGCATTCATTTATTGGTTGAATTTATCACTGCTTGCATCTGGATTACTAAGCTGATATACATATATTGGCTTTTGAGTTGCCCTCCTCTACTATAAATTTGACCTTGGATACTCTTCTTATCCCATTGCATCAGTTCATTCTATTGAGTACAGTGAGATCACTTGGGGAGACCCACTCCTTTATTTTCTAAACTTTGAACTATTTTCTGTTTCCTCCCTTTCTACTCAAAAAAGTTTTCCGCTGATTTTACCATATTTATCTCTCTTAACTACTTTATTTTGCTTTTGCTGCTTATTCTTAAAAGTATTCAGTTGCATTTATTCTGCTGCATTTATTACTGCTTGTTAGTGGCCTGATTAAATTGTAATTGATACTCTAGCTCCCTCAGTTTTGTTTTAAGGACTTGGGCTTCAGGCCAGTTATTTTACATTTAAGAAAGTTTGCGGTCTACACTCTTGTGGGAGGGCAGGGTGGCCTCTGTCCTTCTGAGCTGGGAATTGCTGGGTGAAAATATATTTTGCCTGTTATGTGAACAAACAACCCAACAGCAACCAGGTGTTTCCACCAAATATCCAAAGAACAAGTATACAGAAATACGCTAGGCAAGGACCAGGCTCCAGCTTCTTTAAAAACAAACTTCTTTAATAGTAAGGAACTCACACAAGCGCTTTCACCATTAGGCTTCTTCATTTGCATGAATCATCTTAGTAAGCACACCCATTTTATATCCAAAAGTATTCAGCTTAATTAGTTCCTAAAGCCATATTACTTTACATTCATTCCCTTCTAATACATTACATAAATACATATAAAAATATATAAAGAATACTTCAGCTATTTTCTACAAGAATACCAAATTCTAATACATAACATAATATATATGAATAAATAAAACATTTAAATAAACCTATAAAAAAATACTGAAATACTAAAAAACTAGGATATAGACTACGCAGTGGTCTAGTCTTTAGAACTGGTCTCAATGGAATAACATCATTAAGGCCATGTCCTGCATTTGCCCTGAGCCTTACTGTCCACTCTACTTCCATAGTTTCTGTTTTATTTCTAATGAATCCCTTTCTCTTATTTTCATTAATAATACCTAATACTCTAAATTTAAAATTGTGCTGAGTATTGGTTTCTTTCACATGCTTTGCCAAAGCATTAGAAATATTCCCTTTCCTAATATAGTATATGTGTTCTCTTATTCTATCTTTAAGGGGTCTGTCTGTTTCACCCACATAGAATTTATTGCATATTTGGCAATTAGCCAAATGCACTACATGCTTCGTATTACAATCAGCTCTAACTTTTAGACAGAATACTTTGCCTATGTCTGGATGTTTAAATTCCTTCTCTATTGTTATATAACTACACCAAGTGCATTGCTTGCATGGCACTGTTCCTGTTATTGACTGTGGAGCTTTTATTGCTCTACTAGTACATAATCTTCTTTTCAAGGATAAATTATTTTTCAATGTGAATTGTAGTGTTGAACTCAAAAATGTATTAATTTGTTCATCTACAGTCAGAATATTCCAATATATTCTCTGATATTCCTTGAATAATTAAAACATGGCCTTTGGTCCTTAGCCCCAAAGGTATTTTTACTCATTTCATTTATATGTTCTACAGTTTTTGAAAAATATGGTTTAGCTTTATTATGTCTTAGTTCTTTTATTCGATTAGCACTTCTATTAATACTATATTCTCTATATCCCCTTTCCTTTAATTCATTCTTTGTAACATTAGTTTGATGTTCAAAGTATTCCCTTTTAGCATTTAATCTAGAAGCTCTATAGAATTGATTTTGTATAAGGTTTTTAAAGACAAGTTTGGGGTGCATGCTACCATTACTCAATAATTTATTTACATGACATTCTTTCCTATACATTTTTGTACAAATATGGTTCTCATTTTCTTTAAAAATTGTGACATCTAGAAAGTTTATTTCCTGTTTAGAACAAGCCCCTGTAAAATTAAGAAAATGTGTAGTCTTGTTTAAATATAATACAAACTCTTTTAATTGTTCTATAGTACCCCTCCATAAAAGAAAAAGGTCATCCACAAATCTATGGAAAAATATGATGTTATTATTGAATGCTCCTTTTATTATATATTCATTTTCCCATAAAGCGATAACAATATTAGCATATGTATTCACACATGAAGTGCCCATTGCTACTCCATTTTTTTGCCAGTAGATATTTTCTCCAAACATAAAAATATTATTTTCTAAGACCAAATATAGTAGGGCTTGTATTAATTCCAATGGGATTTTATGGAGGCGTACTATAGAACAATTAAAAGAGTTTGTATTATACATCGTCTGTATGTGTGTTTGGTGAATTTGGCCTGCTTGATTTAAAAAACAAATGCTGTTCTGTTATGCCT
Organism: Protopterus annectens; assembly: GCF_019279795.1. Lineage (NCBI taxonomy): Eukaryota > Metazoa > Chordata > Ceratodontiformes > Protopteridae > Protopterus > Protopterus annectens. The sequence continues at coordinate 153,144,270 of NC_056733.1, read as the reverse complement.
TGACCACACCAGGAGGGTGTCGTTTCCATTGCTGTCCAAATTAGAGGCAGAACAAACAAATGCAAAACCCTGACATAACTAAGGTTACCACCTGTCCCACTTCTGGCAGTTGTGCCCTGCATAAAAATCGAAAAAATGGCAAATGTCCTGAGATTTTAGGACAAAAATATTTCCTATATTTTATGTAATACTTGCATAACACAGTTATTCTGCATCTGAAACACCTAAATGTTATAAGAAACAGAATAAGCAACTAGAATGCTACACGAATAAGCTTTTATTTAGGCAAAAAAGTGAATTTCTGTCCTTTGTACTGGCCGTGGGTATGTTTTGCCCTGCAAAATCTGACGTTTGTACTAAAAATGTCCCACTTTGGGCATTTGAAAAGGTGGCAACCCTAGACATAACAGAAGGTGTTTCTGAAATGAACGAGTAGTGTTCTCCTATGGTCCTAGTACAAACAGGCAAGTGTGAATATGTGTTGACTTAAAAAAAAAAAAAAAAAAAAAAGAGTTCTACCTAGAGGGAGGGAGGGTAATGGCAAGGCATGCATGTTCATAAAAATTGGTGGCCTTAGAATATCTATAAAACTATAAAATCTAGGGATGTCGTTTTGTTATAGATCCAGTCACACATGGGATCAGGGTGTTACATCAACAGTGTCAGGCATCTAGAGCCAATGCTCACACAGCCGAATGGCTAGTTATCATTTATGGCATTTTGAAATTTGGTCAATACAAGGAAATACATGATTTGAGCTTAGAGGCAGTACTGCAAGACTATCAAAAACTCTGCATTAAAGTTTTATCCAGACAAATGCGGCTTTAATGAAACACAGAGCTGCCGTACTTTGGCCAGTTATGTGCTGGTGGAATCAGACCGGATGCAAGTTACAAGAGCCATCTTGAGTGACGAAGTTAAGACATCCTTAATCATGTTTAACTGCTTGGGCATGTTTGTTCCAGACCACTGGAAAATACTTTGTACTGTAACAAAATTTTTAAAGAAAACTTTACCATGGTCTTGGGACATGCTCAACTCCAAGCTTTCAGCAAAGTAAAATAAATGCTGACAGCAGCTCCAGAGCTGGCACACTGTGATGTTACTAAACTGGCAATAGTGAGTGCAGGTGTATTGTCTAAATCATAATGAGCTGGTGTGCGATGCTGAAGTGTTAACATCACTTACGTTAAGCTGCCATCATGTTATAAAAATTATGAAAATGCCTGTTGATTAAACTGAAGGTGTATCCTGAAATTTATAACTCGACCAACAGACATTACTATGTAATCATCTGTGCATGTTATTAACAGGCAGTATGACTAGAAATTAAAAAGTCTATTTTTTTATATTGTCATGATGTTTTACACAATGAAAGCCTGTTTGTAACTTAGCAGTTGTTATCATTTTTTCTAACCCTGAATGCTGTCATGGAGGCTGACTTCCTGGCATGACCTTGCTATCTTGGAAAGTTACATTTTGCCTATAAAACACTGTAAGGGCATAGATTATGAGGTTAATTCACTCTTGTCTTTTTTCGGATCACAGTTCTATTCATATAGAATGGAAGTAGTGAGAAATACTGCAAAGTTTGAAAATCCTCCGTAAAAATGTCAGGGATTGGTTTGTAGTGACTCTCACGTATTTGTTTCCTAGATATGAAAGTGCATGCAGGCAATGCAAATATATATTATAGATCTTTCTTCTTTCTTTCCATGAGTTAGCCAGACTATTATATTTTCTGGCTTGCAAAGCCCAGCTAATTACTGAAGTTGCTGTCAGTAATTAGCAGTTTTTTTCACCTTCATATTACAAAAGAGTAGGTTAAGTTTGTTAGTCCCAGAAGAGAAAAAGAATGCAGCTCTAAATCATTGTAGGCAATAAAAAAGTTGTGAATTTTTAGTTTGAAGAGCTGTATGACCCCAGTGGGTGTGAAATAACATAATCATTCTATAAAAAGAAAAATATACTCTGGGGAAAGGAAGTGTGCTTTCAAAGCATAGCAGTCTTTTAAGTATTGTTGGTCAACTGCATATGCCACATATGCATGCCACAATTTCTAAAACACCTAACACTTTAAGGATAAGGGGGAAAGAGCAGTTACCACTTATGATCTAAAGCATCACTCCTTGCCAGTAACATGAGAACTTCAGACAGCAGACTGTCACTTGTACAAGGAGGAGGAGGACATGCACATTCCTTCCCTAAACACTGGATGTCCTAGCTAAACTGACAGAAATCTTAGCTGAAAAACATCGAAACACAAAATGCTGACAAACTCTAACTATATTCAAAGCCAGTGGTTTTGCAAGACTCCTCCTACTAATTATGTACATCAACTCTGAGGCCACACAACAGTGGGGAAAGGGAAAACCTTCCCCTAGTACAACTTCAATTTTGTCAATATTTTATGTTTCAATGTTTTTTTTTTTAATGTTAGATTGTTGTCAGAGTAGATATTTTTCTGTTGATTCTTTTACTGTTGATCTTATGCTAGTTTTGATTAAATATATATATATATATATATATATATATATATATATATATATATATATACACACACACACACACACACACACATATATATATATATATATATATATATATATATATATATATATGTGTGTGTGTGTATATATCATATATTCTTTTGCAGGGGATAATCCCTCTGCATTACCATAACCCCTGATAATTATATACATCAACTCTGAGATCGCACTATAGTGGGAAAAGAGCAAATTCCCCAATCCCCATTGTAGAACAATCCCACCCAGAAAAAAGCCTGTTTATTTGATAAGCTGATTTTTGATCAGATGCACCAGCATTTTTCATTTTTGAAAATGTATTTGACTTCCACATATATAGATTGATATAGTTATAGCTATAGATATAGATATGTCACAGCTGTTCTGTAGTTTATTTAGTTGACAGGTCAGCTAGTCACAGCTGCCTATATGAGATCATAGTTACAGTATAGGTGGGAAAGTTTCCTTTCCCCCTCTATTGTACAATACTAGAATTGGTATACATACTTATCAGTGGTCCTGGGCTGTGGTGGAGGACTTGCCTCCCTGCATAAAATGACTATTTTGACATTTTGTGCTCCAGTTTAGTTACTTACAGCTTGCATGTTGCAGAGTCAGCACTGTGTGTGTCAATATTTTTTTTTTTCAATTGAATGTGCTCTGACGTTTTCTGGAGTAATATATGTATGCACTCACACACACACACACACACACACACACACACACACACACACACACACACACACACACACACAGTATCTTTTCACAGTCCATAAGAGCATCTAGGTAAGGACGAGATAAACATTTTTTTTATTTTGCTATGGACAGGAAATCACATATTGTTTTGTGCAGTACATTATTTATTTATTGTAAACAATGTGTGCAGTATATTAATTTATTGTAAACAATTTGTGCAATACATGTTTTATTTATTGTAAAAAAAAAAAAAAAATGTGCTGTACTTTATTACTAAGTCTGCCATTAGCAGTTACCTAATATCTTTCTGATGCATATCTTGTGTACTAACCCCTCATCAAGTCTCTCTGTAAGTGGAATACGTCACAGTCTACTGTGAGCTATTCTTAGCCTTACATTTATTCAGGATAGCCAAACAGTTCTGTAATAATGGCATTCAGATATTCAGAACAAATTCAGGTTACACTAGTGTGCCTACTGCTTGTATCAATTAACATTATTCATTCAACCTGTGAGAGCTTTCACTTTTCCAGAAGGGCTGGTAAGTGAGCTGAAATGGTACCGCAAGGATATTTGACTGGCCAAAGGGCAAACATCATGCTTCAGTAAAAATCATATTTACAGATAATCAGAGAGAAAATGAGGGAGAGAGAGAATATGTAAGTCGGCATAGACTACAGTGTGGCCGCCTGAAGCCATGACTGCTTACAAGTCCAGACTGAGAGAAGGAAAAGTTTTTGACATTTTCTTGTGCCCTTTTAAATATTCTGTTATACCTTTTTGGTTGGAAGTACAGGAACACTGTAGGTACATAAAAAGGATCAAGACCGATTTGTGTTGCTTTAATTTTGTTAATGAAATAGCATATAAAATATATACAAAAATAAAGCACCGCATTTGTGTGTTGATTTTTAGTTAAATAACTTATGCAACTATTATGCATTACTATCTGCTTTTATTTTGGATTTATTCACAATTTCTTGTTTAAAGTAGGAAAAATTTTTATTTTTCAGTTCACAAAACAGTTAACAAACATTTGTGTACTACATAGTAGTCATTTTGTAGAAAATAATACACAGAACAACTTTCATTTTCACACTTGCCTACCATTCTGTTTTTTTGTAATTATGTAGGTCTCAAGATCAGAAATTTCTCCTTTTCTTCATATTGGCAAAACTGTTCCAGGCTCCTTCTCTCCTCTTTTCCCCCCTCCCTTTCTTTTCCAATTTATAAGTAAGTAAATAAATAAATCATAAAAATAAATAATGTGAAACCTCAATCGTTCTGTGAATATTTTCATAATAAAGAACTCTGGCTCATAATAGGATGTAGTTTGGTATTAGTTTGGTATAGTTTTAAAGTGATCCACATTTATTTATTTATTTAAAAAAAAAAGTTTTCCTTTTCCAGTCACTTCAGGAGTATGTGCAGAGTGAAATTCTCCTCCATTTGTTGATATGTTTGTGCTTAATGACATGATTATCTCAGCATGTGTTAACCTTTTAAAATGTTTTTTTTTTTTTTAATTTCAGTGTATTGAGAAGTGGTGTAGGAGTTACTGTTCATTAACTTCAGACTCTTTGAACTGAAAATTATTAGAACATAGATGACTGTCAGTGGATAGTGTACAGATGGTGCTGTCTGTTTCATCAGTCACATAACTGCAGACTAAAAGATATTTCTCTATTGAATCTTCTTGAGTATTGACCAGCTGATCAGGTTAATGTAAAAATAAGTGAAATATTCTCTACAATCTCTGTAAACCCTGGTGGTGCTAAAATATGCAAAATGCTCAGGAAATCTCATAAAAAATATTGATAAGTTCATAGTGTATGCGAGTGTGTGCATGTATGTGTGCGCATGAGTATTTGTATTTTGGGAGATTAAGGCACCAGAAACCAGCAATCTTTACAAAAATAATGCAGTATATTTTATATATATATATATATATATATATATATATATATATATATATGTATGTGTATATATATATATATATATATATATATATATGTATGTATATATATATATATATATATATATATATATATATGTGTGTGTGTGTGTGTATATATATATATATATATATATATATATATATATATATATATATATATATATACACATATGTATGTATGTATGTGCGTGTATGTGTATATATATATATATATATATATATATATATATATATATATATATATATATAGTCTACCAGGAATGTATGAATGACTGGGCCATGCAAGCAACCCTTCTTAGAGCAGACCTGGGAAGAAAGCTCCACAACAAACATAAAACATTTATAAGTATATCATAGCTGAGCTATCATAATTTGGAAAAACACGTCAGATGAAATATTTCATAATAAACGCATCTTTCAATGAGTTAATATTGTAGTGCAAATCAGTCAGCAAATATCAAAAGCAGTTTTCCTATAGGTTGAAAGGTAGTAACAATGTAATAGATTCCAAGGTTGTAGTGCTTTGATTATTAGGAAGGTAGATGAAGGTAGAAACATTTGTGAAAGAAGTGAACTTGAAAGTTAGATAAAGAGGGGAAGATGTAATTAGAGCTGACTAGTCACGAATGAAGGTAAGAAGGCTAGAGGAATATGTAAGCAGAAAGTGTAGACAGAATATTAGGTAGTCACAGTTGTGACAGAACATTTTCATAACCTAGCATTTAGGAGATGAGTATTGAGGTTTCTTTTTGTGTTGAATGGGTTTATAATTCCCACCTGCTCCCTCTAATTAATATGTAACTGACAGTGGCTACAGCCTCTAAGTCTTAATCCACTTCTCAGTATTTGAATTTGCAACTAAACCAGCAGTGTGGGGTTCGTCTCTCAACACTGGCACACAATAAAATACAAAGGGACATTTGGCCTTAAATGGTATATCTTAAAATCCCACAGCTTCAGCTTCTCTTCCTAATATTTAAAAAACAAAGACTTCTCATATGAGAATTCTAAATAATGTGCAGTGAAAAACCACAAATTGAATATAAAAACAAAAGACAAAAGCCAGCACTCAACCAAATATCAGCCACATCTGAGGTCAGGTCAGAGGCATTTATGGTATCCCTTGACCTGATCTCTTAATAAAGTTTTAGACGTGTGTGATATTTGGTAGAGTGCTGGCTTTTGTCTTTTAATTTTTGTTCCTAGGATCTCTCTCACCTCAGAGTGCAGTCCCTTTCATTCCCACCTTACCTACAGTAATTGACACCCTTGTCATACTTGAACAGAGGCCCCTCAGAATAAAAGGGAGAACACAGTCTCCATAGCACCAGCTCCCACTTTCTCAAACTTTAAGGTATGCTGCCATGATTTAGTCAAAACTTACAAAACAAGAGCACACTTTACTGTTTCTTCTTAAAATATGCTAATGTTTAAATATTTACAATGTAGGAATCAACTCTGAACATTTACCTTTCTCAATGGGTGGATGCAATATTGTTGCAGGTATATACAATAAAATGCATAAAACCATTAATAAATAAACCATCAGTCTCACACATTAAAAGCTGTAAAATAAAACTCTTTACTTGAAATAAATTGTTAAAAGCATTTATTTTCCAAGTAATTATGCAACCAGTAAAATACATGTACAAGAAATTGAAAATAAAGCATTTAGAAAGACATTTAATGGTAAAAAGACAGTCTGACATGTAAACAAGACACCACCTGTTTCTGACTAAATTTATTCTGTGCCATTATTTTTTTTTTTGGGGGGTGGGGTTCTGAGTCATTACAGGCAAAGTAGGTGAGCTCTGTCTCCCAGGATATCTTCCAGCATTAACTGTTGTGGCTGCTACTCTTAAACATTTACTGACTTGGATTATCAGGCAGTCCTTCCAGTCCCCAAACACGATTTTCTTCGGTTTTGGTATGCATTTTAGAAGATGCCTCCCCTGTTTTTTTCATAATTACATATCAAACAGGGGAAGGATAAGATACAGCAAGCAAGAGAACAAATAAGGAAAGCATCATATGACCTAACTTACCAACCCACAAGAAACATGAGGTGTGCCGTTAAGGTTCATACAGTCAAGAAGCAAGGTTTTAGTTTCTTTTTAAACTAATCAGTAGCATAAAGAGAACCAAGGAGAAAAAGTACTGCCACTACTTTTATTCATTTCCACACACCAAACATGTAGTACCAAAACGTTATGAACGCCTTCAGTTACACCTGCGTTTTCATCCCTATGACATGGACTTCATCAGATAAAAAACACTTCATTTCATTTGTCTTTTATACAATTTCCCTAAATGAAACCCAATAAAAACCTTTTATTTCAAATTTATTGAGCAAATCAAGTTCCACCTAATTCAATAATACTTAATGGTAAAACAGTTCATTTTTTAATTAAAATCACTAGTTCATTAAGTCTTTCATCCATTCTAATAACTTTCATTTAAAACATTTCTTAAAACCAATGTTAAATATGATATACTATATTTATGCTTTAAAAACATTTTTTGTTTTTGTTTATTTCATTTCAATGATGCATTCTAGACAGTGAATTAAAATAAAATGAAAATATCCCACCATTTCATAACTACAGTGCCATCTTCTGTTTTTATTTTATATTGCACTTATTTTATTTTTTCTTTTTTCTTTTCACATTCTAGTTGCTCTTAATTTTAATAGGGGTAAGATGGATATATATTCATTTAAACCAGGGGCTTTGTTCGCTTCTAGGGTTAGCTGCCACCATAATTCCCTATAACCTACTATTTCCTCCCAGGGGCCTCCTCTAATGTCACATTTAACCTGATCTAGGACAAAGAAACAACATTTATATCCCTCACATACCTTGGAATGTCTAAACAGTGCATTTGTCTCTTTCCCCTTTTTTATGTCGTATATGTGTTCATATATTCTTTTCTTCAAAGTCCTCTCAGTCTTACCCACATAGAAGTAAAAACATTGTACACATATAGCGAAATATACCAAACCTCTGGAGTCACAGTTAAAATACCCCTTACTAGTTAACCAACGTCCCCTACTCTCCAAATAAATTTTCTCCGTATTCATTATGAATTCACATTGTCTACATTTCCCACACCTGAAGGTCCCAGTTTTTTCTTTACTATTCCTTTCTCCTTTTCTATACAAGTCATTTTTTGTCTCTAATATGCCTTTAACACTAATGGAATTTTTAAAAACAACCTTAGGTATATCTATCTTACCCCTATTAAAATTAAGAGCAACTAGAATGTGAAAAAAAAAAAAAAAAAGAAAAAATAAAAATAAGTGCAATATAAAATAAAAACAGAAGATGGCACTGTAGTTATGAAATGGTGGGATATTTTCATTTTATTTTAATTCACTGTCTAGAATGCATCATTGAAATGAAATAAACAAAAACAAAAAAATTTTTTAAAGTATAAATATAGTATATCATATTAAATATTGGTTTTAAGAAATGTTTTAAATGAAAGTTATTAGAATGGATGAAAGACTTAATGAACTAGTGATTTTAATTAAAAAATTAACTGTTTTACCATTAAGTATTATTGAATTAGGTGGAACTTGATTTGCTCAATGAATTTGAAATAAAAGGTTTTTATTGGGTTTCATTTAGGGAAATTGTATAAAAGACAAATGAAATGAAGTGTTTTTTATCTGATGAAGTCCATGTCATAGGGACGAAAACGCAGGTGTAACTGAAGGCGTTCATAACGTTTTGGTACTACGTGTTTGGTGTGTGGAAACGAATAAAAGTAGTGGCAGTACTTTTTCTCCTTGGTTCTCTTTTTGTTTGTTCATAGTCGAGTGGAGAGATTTCGCTTGTGGATTATTTAGTTTACGTTGGCGATGTTATGGAGAAGGAGGTGCTGACCAGAAGTACTGGAAGTGAGGATTGTGGCCAGTCGAGAAAATTTATAGGGCAATTGACAGAACTCATTGATTTACTGACACCACTATGTAAAACTATGGCGAACAAGGATGCGAAGTCAGGCTGCACAAACGGAAATGAAGATAAGGGGTATAGCTTACAAAAGCACAAACGGAAAAGGGAGCTCATTGGCACTGAATATGCGACCGGCAACCTGGAGGAACCGAATGGTCATAGTTTCAACCCCGCAGCTACCCCAGGGATTTTTTGTGATGCTAATCCTGATGACATAGTGGATTTAAACGAAGGCAACAAACGAAATAATGGGCGTTTGAATTCAGGTACTGTCAATATGTTCAAATATAAAGAAATGAATGACTGGTTAAAAGAACAATATCATTTTAAAATTAATTGTGATACCTATACAGGAGCTAAGAACACGGACTCCTATAGTAAAAAGTTGGACAATATTTCAAAATGTATGTACAAATATAAAACTATTGTTATAGAGAATGCTTATTTAAAAGAATGTATCAATCGGAGTATTGTTCCGAAAGGTTTGAGAACATGGAAGTATCCAAATAATGTGCAAATTGGTTCTACTTTCCACAATGAATTGATTGATATATTTAACAATTGTGGTTTAGATATTATTAGATTAATTATTAAAGAAAACAATAGAAATTTAGATAATATACAGAAACAGATTGATGAAATTGATGCATGTATTAAAGAAGATTTAATTTTTGAAATAGGGGAAGAGAGAGAAAAATATTTTAAATTAAAAGATGGCATTGATGTAAAATGTAAGAGTTTGGTGGATAGGAAGATGGAGAAACTAAGAAGAGACATACAAGATTATGAAAACCATGTCAGTTACCCGAAACCAACATTCACTAGTAATAATAATTATAATTATAACAATAATAAGAAAATGGATAGACAAGTTAACAAACCTGGACAGAAACAGGTTTTTGAAGGTTGGACTGAAGATGAATATGAAATGGAATTTCCCCCTTTAGGAAGGGAAGAAAGGGATTTGGGCCTACAAAGGAGATTTAATGGAAATTTTTATATGAGAGGGGGGAGAAGGGGAAGGGGGAGGTATTGAGACAATACACCCCCACCCAACAAAGTATTTCAACTTGTCCCCCCATAGAAATAATAGGTAGTAGAAACGTACTCAATGGATTTACTATTTACAATTTCAGTAACATCAAATTAGAAAAGGAACATTTTAGCTTATTAGAGAAGGGGTTTAAATATATCCCATATGTTAAGGGTAACGTAGTGAAAACACTTTTAGATATTAAACTTTTTCTAAGGAAAATGAATATGGAACTTCTATATCATAAGGAAGACAAGGAGAAAAATAAGAATATTATAAAAGATGAACAAAAGGTTTTGGTAAAAAAATCCACCTTTAACCCCCCCATTCACACACAATTAAGGAATTTTGAGTGTGTCATGGAAAAAGAAGTGAGAAAGGCTGAGAAGAGAGTTGGATATAAAAAGAATTTAGATATAGATGAAAAAAGTAAGTTAGAAGAATTGAAACATAATCAAGATATTAGAGTTATGAAGCCAGACAAGGGAGGGGGTGTGGTATTAATGGATGTTATTCTATATGAAGGTAAAATTAATGAAATTTTGAGAGATGAAACAAAATATACAGTTGTTTCTCGAAATGAAATTAATTTAGCCTATAGGAAAATTGATATGATTTTGGAAGATATGATGAATGAGAATGTTATAGAGATGAAGACCCTTTCATATTTAAAAGTCCACAAACCAAAAATACCTGTCATATTCGGAATACCGAAAATCCACAAAGATAGTATGGACCCCCCACTAAGACCAATTGTCTCAGCTGAAGGGTCAAAAACTACTCCCTTAGCCAAATATGTGGATGTCAAAACAAAGCCCATATGGGTTAACAAACAAGCAATTTTGAAAGATTCTTGGGACTTGCTTAGGCAAATGGGGCCAGAATTATATTCAGAAGACCTACTATTTGTAACGATTGATATAGTAGATTTATTTGGGTCTATTCCTTATATGACAGGTATACAAATGTTTGAAGAAGAAATCTTTATGGATCAGATTTTGACAATAGAAGAAAAAGTAGTGTGCACAGGCTTGATGGACCTAGTATTAAAGAACAATTTTTTGGCATATAATGGTGAATTTTTTCAACAAATACAAGGAGTTGCCATGGGTGCGGCCTGTGCACCTACTTTTGCAAATCTGGTATTAGCAAATTGGGAAGAAAAGTATATCTTCAATTCCAAGTTTGTAAGGTATTGGAAGTTATACAAAAGGTTCTTAGATGACATAATAATTTTTTGGACTGGGGGTCAAGATAAATTGAAAGAATTTATAGAATATATAGGAGGAACAACTGATTTTCTTAGATTTACATCTACAAATTCAGAAAAAAACATCCAATATTTGGATATAGAGGTTCTAAAAATAAATAACACTTTGGAAACTAGAGTTTATAGAAAACCTATCTATGTAAACTCCTTTTTACACTTTAATAGTGCACATCCAATTTATTGTAAGAAAAACCTGGTGAAAGGACAGTTTGTCAGAGGATCAAGAATGACCAGCAATAATGAGGATTTTACAGAAGAATGTGACCTATTAGAAGGAATGTTTTTGGCAAGAGAATACCCTAGGAAGTTCATTAGGAATTTAAGAATGGAAGTGGAAAGAGGGAGAATAGACAAATTTAGGCCTATCCTAGGAGAAAGAGAAGGAGTAAATATTATTAATAAGAAGAGTGTAAATATAGGAGAGAATTTTCAACAGGCCCTTGTATTAGAATATAATGCTTTGAATAGAAATATTAAAACAATATTCCAAAAAGAATGGGAGAGATTTGGCTCCCTTACGGACTTGGATGGACTCCCTCAAAGGATACCTAAGGTTGTTTTTAAAAATTCCATTAGTGTTAAAGGCATATTAGAGACAAAAAATGACTTGTATAGAAAAGGAGAAAGGAATAGTAAAAAAAAAACTGGGACCTTTAGGTGTGGGAAATGTAGACAATGTGAATTCATAATGAATACGGAGAAAATTTATTTGGAGAGTAGGGACATTGGTTAACTAGTAAGGGGTATTTTAACTGTGACTCCAGAGGTTTGGTATATTTCGCTATATGTGTACAATGTTTTTACTTCTATGTGGGTAAGACTGAGAGGACTTTGAAGAAAAGAATATATGAACACATATACGACATAAAAAAGGGGAAAGAGACAAATGCACTGTTTAGACATTCCAAGGTATGTGAGGGATATAAATTTTGTTTCTTTGTCCTAGATCAGGTTAAATGTGACATTAGAGGAGGCCCCTGGGAGGAAATAGTAGGTTATAGGGAATTATGGTGGCAGCTAACCCTAGAAGCGAACAAAGCCCCTGGTTTAAATGAATATATATCTATCTTACCCCTATTAAAATTAAGAGCAACTAGAATGTGAAAAGTAAAAAGAAAAAATAAAATAAGTGCAATATAAAATAAAAACAGAATATGGCACTGTAGTTATGAAATGGTGGGATATTTTCATTTTATTTTAATTCACTGTCTAGAATGCATCATTGAAATGAAATAAACAAAAACAAAAATTTTTTTTAAAGTATAAATATAGTATATCATATTTAATATTGGTTTTAAGAAATGTTTTAAATGAAAGTTATTAGAATGGATGAAAGACTTAATGAACTAGTGATTTTAATTAAAAAATGAACTGTTTTACCATTAAGTATTATTGAATTAGGTGGAGCTTGATTTGCTCAATGAATTTGAAATAAAAGGTTTTTATTGGGTTTCATTTAGGGAAATCGTATAAAAGACAAATGAAATGAAGTGTTTTTTATCTGATGAAGTCCATGTCATAGGGACGAAAACGCAGGTGTAACTGAAGGCGTTCATAACGTTTTGGTACTACGTGTTTGGTGTGTGGAAACGAATAAAAGTAGTGGCAGTACTTTTTCTCCTTGGTTCTCTTTTTGTTTGTTCACCAGTCGAGTGGAGAGATTTCGCTTGTGGATTAATCAGTAGCATAGCTATGGAGGGAAGAGAGGGGCAATTGCCCTGGGCACAAAGTGCTGGGGAGCGATCAGTTGATCCCAATCATTCTGTAATGCAATTCTGGCTTTTAAAAGCCAGTACTGGATTTGAAGTCAAACCTGAGCACTGTAGCACTCTGTGTGTGGTCTAAGATGTAGCAACAGTTTAAAAGTAAAGAAAACTTGTTTTCTTTTTCTTTTCTAACTGAAACTGGAGTGCTGTAGTAGTCCATGCAGGCAGGGTATCAACTGTAGCAACTGTTTGCTGCAGTTTAAAAGAAGACATTTTTTTTAAATATATATGTTGAAAGAGGGTTGGGGCATGGCACAGAAATGGGATCTGAATGGCTGAGGCAGAAAGGTGGGGAAACGTCTTGTGCATCTGGATACCTGGTTGGTGTGCCAGTAGAAGGAACATCCACATTTTTTTTGGCTTTTCACTTGAAGAGCTGAGGGGGTGAGTCACTAGTTTATAGTACTGGATCAGGGTGCTGGTTGAACTCTACTCTTCTGAAACTATTAATATGTTTACAGCAGCAAATGCGGCTGTACACCATTTTACACGTAGCATTTTCAGTGACATGTAAAACATTTTACAGTACAACTTTTTCACCTTTGTCTTGATTCAGTGCAACTACAGTACAACTTCTTAGGTGTTCTTTCTTTGAAAGAACAGAAATATGTTACAGCATTTTGCAGTTTTTCTCATCCACCTCCATTTCCAGTTCTCTGCTGTGAAAGGCCATCTCATTTTGCATCATTAACCATGCCTTGATGCCGAGTGATCATTTATTTAGTTATTTATTTTATTTATTTATTTAACATTTGTTGACTGGGAAAGGTTAACTAGTACAGAGTCTATTTTCAGCTGAGGCCCAGAGAGAAATGCTCCAGATGCATGTCTTTGGAATGTGGAAGGAATCCAGAGTACCCAGAGGAAACCCACGCAAACACAGAGAGGACATGCACACTCTGCACATAAGGCACTCCAGCCGAGAATCGAACCAGAGACCCTCTTGCTGTGAGGTGACAATGTTAACTGCTGCACTACTGCGCTAGCCATATTAGGCCAGAGAAAGGGAAAAAAACACCTGTCAAGGAAAGAAAGGGGCAATGAGGATGATAGAGATCTTCTTCTCTCAGGCTTTCTGCAGGAACATTGGAATCAAAGGAGTAAGAGGGAAAGCACAGAGAAGAAAGGGGGGGGGGCAAAGGTACATAAGAGCATCCCTCTGTGACTCCCACTCCAGGGAGATCAAGGTAAAGAACGTGCTGCACTTGATGTTGTCAGGGGAGGCAAAAATGAAAAAAAATCATGTTGTAATATAATCACAAACACCATCTAAAAAGCTTGCTATTTTGCCCACTGTCCGATGCAACCACTTTAATTGGTCTGCTACTGCTGTGAACTTTCTACCTTATCAAAACAGAAAGCAGCCAAGTAAGAAAACTCTTACTTTTTTCATCACAAAATGGATAACGCTTTCGAGAAACACCCTTCATCAGTATTCAGAGTACAATTAAAAATTCATTTTATATTGTAATGCAGCATAACATGTGACACAGCCAACCAATGAACTTAAATAAGTAATTAAATAATGCTAGTAAGTCACAGACTAAAAATACACATTATCATAAAACCACATAAAACATGTATAAAAAAATATAAAAAACTTATTTATATTGCTTATGTTTAGCAATCAAGGTAGGTTTTTATTGTTATCATATTTTTAAGCCCAGGATATTTCTCGGCTTGCAGTCTAGTGATCCACCTATATTCTACCATCGCAAGTTTATTATTATCACCTCCCCTCAAACTTCTAAATACTACTTCCTAAACCTTAAATTTAAAATTGTGTGATGAGCCCCTGTCAATAATGTGCTTAGCCAAAGCATTAGTTGTTACACATCTTCTAATATCTGACTTATGCTCAATAATGCTGTCTTTCAGCCGCCTTGAGCATTTACCCACATAGAAGCATTCACATTCCATGCATGTTGCTAAGTAAACTATTATTGTAGTATTGCATGTAGCTTGACATTTGATTTCATAAATTTCTTTTGTCACAGGATGCCAAAATTGTAGTTTATCACAAATATTTCTACAGCAACTACAGTTATGGCAAGGGTCTGTGCCATATTTATTTATTACTGCAGTTATTATATTAACATTAAAATCTTTATAGCATAATTCTCTTTTTAAGTTCATGCTATTTGTATATGCAAACCTTGGTTTATTACCCAAAATGGCTGACAATTCAGGCATAGATGTTAGGATTCGCCAATTCTTTTGTATTATATTTTCTACTTGTCCTGTCATAGTATTGTAGGTGGTAACATACCTAAGTAGAGGGAAAGCATTATTAGTTGAAGATTCATATTGCACTGCTTTGCTAAAGTATGAGGGGTGCTACCTGTAATCTGTTATCTAAAACTTCTTTCATAACATTCAAAACTAGATTCCTATTATTACATCTGT
Organism: Protopterus annectens; assembly: GCF_019279795.1. Lineage (NCBI taxonomy): Eukaryota > Metazoa > Chordata > Ceratodontiformes > Protopteridae > Protopterus > Protopterus annectens. Next base: position 153,128,658 of record NC_056733.1, on the reverse strand, counting down.
TATTAAACTCCTGAGCCAAAATTTCCATTTGCTCTTTGCATTTAGTCTCGTCAGTATTGAGTCTACTTAGCCTAAAAAACTGACTTTTGGTTATACTGCAGAAAGTGTGCCTAGCATGCATGCTTCTAGCATGTGTGTATCTATTCACTTGAATTTCCTTCTGTATACACAAGTTTTTGACAAATTGCATTACCTATACAACTGAACATCCAAATATGAAATTCTTTCACGAGAATAATTTGTGTATTAAAGAAATGATGTAGTAATATTCAGATAATCAATAAAATCACATACATGTTTGCTCCTCTTCCATACCGTAAAACAATCATCCACAAAACATTGGTAAAATAACTCATTTTTTTAAATGGGTTGGAGGAGTTTTATATATATATATATATATATATATATATATATATATATATATATATATATATATATATATATATATATATATATTCACATTCCCATTGATTTAGCACAATATTAGCATACGTATTAGCCATGGGTGTCCCCATGGCTACTCCTGCTAGCTACAGAAATGGTTGACCATTAAATAAAAAGACATTCTTAGTTAAAACAATGTCAATCAAGCTACAAATGTTCTCTATTTCTCTACCATTCATAGCAGCATTACTGCATAGAAATTCATGAATAGCATTTACGCCATAATCATTGGGAATCACAGTAAACAGTGAATTTATATCAAGAGTAACCAATATATATTCATTCTCGATATTATGTTTAAACCATCAGACAGTTTTTTCAGAAAATCAACTGTATCCCTTATATAACTGAGACAGAGAGTTAAATATTTTCTTAAGATGTCTTGCACATAAACGGACAAAGGCTCAGTCACCTACCCTCTTCCTGAGACAGTTGGTCTCATTAGTGGTTTAGTGATAGCTTTATGAAGTTTTGGTATACCATACATCACCGGGGTTATTGGACATGACACCGTGAAATAGTCCAATGAAATATCACCTTGTAACTGTAAATCATAGATTAACATATTTACTCCTGTGATATATTTCTTGATTTCAGGGAAATTAATTCTTTTTGAATGTTGTCTCATCCAACAAAAAAATCATTCATTAACTGAATGTATTCTGACTTATTAAAAAGAACTATTGCACCCCCCCTTATCTGCTTGTTTAATTATATTATTTCCATGCATCTCAATCAGTTCTCTGTATTCCTCATATGTTAAATTAAAAACTTTACGTTTTGTATCTATTACTTTATCATATAACTGTCTTAAATCGCCTTAACAGGCAAGCATAAATGCATTTAATATTGGGCAATTAACAGGAATAAAAGTACTAGACGACTTATTTGTAGATATCTGTTTGTTCACTGTATCACTAAAGCTTAATTTCAGGCTTACATTTCTCATGAACATTCTTAGGTCAGTCAGTTAATCTACAATGGTGTCTTTCCTAGTTGGTATGAACTGTACATCGTTGTTAAGTAAACTCTCACTAGCCGCTGTTACAATAAAGTCCGATAGATTAAAAAAAGAACCTATATGCTTACTTTCTATCATCTACGACCTTGTTTGTTGTGGGGTAATGGGCTGTCATTTCTCCTTATTGCATATGAATTCACTCTTTGCTGCGAATGCCCCGGAATTTCAGTCGTTTCCTCACCTCTACATTCTCCGGTAGTTTCGCTACTATGGGTTTTGTTAATTTGAAATTAACCTCACCACTCTGTGAGGTTGAAGGCTCGCTTATGGATTCCAGCAGAGTAGACAAAGCTAACATTCCAGGAGAGCTTTGCCTTGCTAGTTGTCCACTGTCTGCTTGAGGATTGGCTAACTCACTCGCTTCATGTGTCTACATGTCTCCCTTGGTCTGATGCAGTGTAGGAGGTATCTTTATAGAACTGGTTACACTTAGTGCACACCCTTCAGTACCATAGGATGGCTTGTCAATTGCAGGTTGCTCATTGGCTTGAAGACTGAGTGTTAGCAACAGATGTATCTAACTTCGTACATTGCACCCTTTCTCATATGAGTATTTGAATTAATATGTGGGATTCTAGAGTCCTTTGGCCAAGAAAAATTATGGCCAAGATTGAAATAATTTACATCTCTGGATAATTTATGCTGTTTTGTAGCCTCAAGCGTTTTCTCTAGAATAATAAGTTTATCAAGCATTTGTTGATAGAGAGAAGCACAGCGACCAAATGCTGATGAATTAGTGATCTCATTTTCAAGGCTAATTATCTCATCAGATAGCCCTGATTCTAAGTCCACAAAAAACTGATTCATTAGAAACATATAGTCCATACTTAACTTTAAGTTCAACTGCTGCCATTTCTTTAATAACTTTGGGTATGCATTCGCTGCAATTTTCAATATCCACAAACTTCTCTGCACTACATTAAGCTCCAAATAAGCTGAGAAGCTTAGCCACTGCCATTGGAGCTTTTTAAATGTTTGAACCTATCTTTCAAGTTTAGTTATCAAACTGTTCAAATTATTATCGGTCTGGGGAGCAGCTCCCATATTAGCTTCATTTAAAGTTCTCATTTGAGCCAACAGAGGGTTGTCTGACACCAGTAACAAGTCACGAACAGCACACTTAATTATTGAGGCCATAGAGACATTTTCTTTTGCATTTTGCATTGGCTGTGTCATATTTTAGGCTGTAGATAAGCACCCACAGTAGATCCAAAAACACTATTAACGCTGAACACATGAACCAACTGCTGTTAAGTCCACCAGATGCCTATAAATAATACGATAGCAAAACAGAAAGCAACCAAGTAAGAAAATGCTTACTTAATTCACCACAAAATGGATAAAGCTTTTGGAAAACACCCTTCATCAGTATTCAGAGTACAATTAAAACATTCATTTTATATTGTAGTGCAGCATAACATGTGACAGCCAACCAATGAACTTAAATAAGTAATTAAAAATAATGCTAGTACATAATAGACTAAAAATAGATATCATAAAACATATATAAAAAAAATAAAAAAATATAAAAAACATATTTGTATTTCTCCTATTTAGCAATCAAGATAAGTTTTATTGTTATCATATTATTAAGCCCAGGGCATTTGTCTGCTTGCAGTCTAGTGATCAACCTATATTCTACCGTCTTGTTTATTATTAATATCACCTCCCCCTCAAACTTCTAAATGCTACTTCCAAAACCTTAAATTTAAAATTGTGTGATGAGCCCCTGTCAATAATGTGCTTAGCCAAAGCATATATTTTTTTATATATGTTTTATGTGGTTTTATGATAATATGTATTTTTAGTCTATGACTTACTAGCATTATTTAATTACTTATTTAAGTTCATTGGTTGGCCGTGTCAAGTGTTATGCTGCATTACAATATAAAATGAATGTTTTAATTGTACTCTGAATACTGATAAAGGATGTTTCCTGAAAGCTTTATCCATTTTGTGGTGAATAAAGTAAGCAGTTTCTAACATGGTTGCTTTCTGTTTTGCTATTGTATTATTTATAGGCATCTGGTGGACTTGACCATGGTTGGTTCCTGTATTCAACTTTCTACCTTATAAAAGGTGTTGGAGTATTTGAAGAGCCAACACTATTCCAAAACACACTTTTTCTATGACTTCACACAGTTTTTGTCTTGTATGAAATCTACAACTCAGAAGTACTATAGAATGTTCTCCTTTGAAGAAATGTGACTATGTACAGTATTTAGGCTGTGGTTTGAAGCATCTGTTCACATGATAAATTCCTGGATATAACCGAGACTAGTTAGTAGAGAGTGGAACCCTCAAGGTGTCTCTAATCTTTGGAAATGTCTGTTCATAATTTGGTATCCAGATAACCATATCCATCCTTCTTCATTTATAGTCTGCAAATTGACTACCAATGTTACTTTATTAAGAAACAAATGTCCTGTAGTACCCCCTATTCCAAGGAATGTCCTTACCTCCTTTTTGTTACTAAGGGTAGGCCATGCCTGGGTAATCCATAGAAAGCTTCTACATTGGAAGGCTGTGAATGAATTTTGCCACCACCTAGCTGATGACCAGGGTAAACTACATCTCCCATTGTCATGTGACATTTGACTCTATTTAACTTACCCAGCAACTCTCTGACATGTTGCACAAGTTCCTGCCAGGATTGAATAAAATGACAATACCATCTGTTTTGGCTGAATTGTATCCTGCTAGGATGTGATTGGCCAGATGTCTGGAAAGTTGTTGGGGCATTTTACATTCCAGGAGGTATTTTAGTGAATTTGTGCAACCCAAATGGGCTAATTATTGCTGACCTCACCCTTCCTGTGAGTGTTAAGGGTAGCTGTTGGCAATCCTTGGTCGGGCCTGTAGTGGTTGGCTATTTTCCTCCACATAACTGCTTTAAACCTTCATCTGTCCTGGACATGGAGTGCATGTCTGCTTCTATTTTTATTTAGTTATTTATAGTCTACACAGAACTTACTACCAACTTTTTTGGTACCATCCAGCAGTAAGACCCAGAAAACTACCTGTTTTTTGAATTATTCCAAGATTTAATGTTTCCATTAGTTTCTTTCCACATGATTTGCTTGACATGTTCACGTACCCTGTAGGCAGCCTGTTTGCATGGCTGCTAGGTTCTTGTGTCTACATGGTAGACTACATCCTGTGTTCGTCCTGTTTAACACTGCATGTATCCCCAGATACTCATAACACTGTCTGGATTTCTTCAACTGGTTAGGGGATAGGTTCAGTGACAGTGCTACTCCATTCAGTGAGGTATTAGTTTGAACCTAACTAAGGAGATATATTGGTACACCTTTTTTTGCCCCTATCATTGCACAAGGTACTCTTGTGTCAACCCTAAAATCTCCCTAAGCTTAGTTTTGAAATTTAAGGCTTTGTCTGCAGCAGATGCAGGGGGGGTATCTTGACTCACTTACCATCCTATCCAGGTCTAGCATAACAAAAGTTAATTGATTTTCTGGGCCTGCACACACTGAAAATTTTCAGCAGAGCATTTGCTAGATGTTCTGACTGTACAGAGGCCCAGGCCACTGCTTCAGCGCAACTGATAGCGTACTCTACCTTCAGTAAGATATACATAATGTGTGCTGCTTTGGGGCACCAAGAAGCCTACATTGACTATGACTACCACCATAATGGGTTACTTGATAATGATTACAAACACTGGTATTAAAGCACCTTTGCCTTTCCCTGTTTTTTGCTACTACTTAACCATCATACAGTAACCCTCTACATCTTTTGCAATGTCCCACCATTAAGCAATTTATACAAGTCTGTTTTTTATACACATCTTACTCAGTTGGCCAGGAAAAATAATACCATGTGTTATGCCCAGTTGTGGCCTATGGTAGGTACTTTTGTTATCACATTTGCCTCTAGCCCCTCTTCAGGAGACCACTATCTATATAGTAATCCATTGTCTCAATACACAGACTGTCTCTCTCTAGCCTTTAGGATTAAGAACAGTCTTGGTTGCCTGCATCAAGTTTTGCATAGTGGGATTTGAGAGCTTTACTGGTCTTAACTCATTCTTCATAATCCTCCCCAGTTTTCCGTCTCAGTGGAAGTCCATTGTTTTTGACATCTGTGTCTCAGATTTGGACTCGCTGCAGTTACCCATTTCTTCCCTTAAAATAACTCCTCCTCCTAAAACAAGTCTGTTACCTTCTGACAGATATAGCTTTGGCTCAGGCTTTCAATACTACCTCTCTCTTTTTCAAAAGTGTCCATGTCTCCAGCCCCTGTTGCAGGAGGGATAACTGGCTGGTTCTTAATGCTACCAACTTCCCCCATGATTACCTGTATGTCTGCCTGTGCATGTATGTAGGATTCTGTATTACAAAGATTATTACCTATTAAAACAGATGCAAGGATATCATTATACACTGTCCCCCAGCTTCTCTCCCTATCCCTTTCCATTTCAAATGAACTCTGACCAACATAGATGACAAGCAGGCGGGGTATTTCATTTAGATGCTTTAATACATAAAAACACATTAGGATGGATAGCAGCATCATAAAATATAAATAAACTGATTAACAGACTAACAGACAGACCTTACAGACGTACATGCTTATATCTCAACAGCTTACTACAAAATGGCAGTCAAGCTCACACGTGCTCAGTATTTATACACTTGTGCAAGCCCTTGGATAGCTTCTTAAAAGTACATACGCACTCATTGATCTACAATAGTCATCAAAGACTGTCTAATATGTCTGTTAGACTGTTTCTGCTTCGGGCGAATAATATATTGTGCCCTTATTGTTTCAGGCTTTTAAGTCTAAAATTATTTTAAAGACCATGCAGCCACTATGGGTGAGTTGTGTCTCTAATGGCACCTTCCAGCAGTAACTCAAATTTATTTATTTTTTTTGCTTCTCATCACTATTGACTTGGGATCATAAATACAGGCCTTCCATTTGTAGGCTCCTGAACATGATTATCTGTGGCTTTGGCTTTCAATTTAGAAGATGCTTTTCTTTTTACCCGAGTTATTTGTCCAAGGAGGATGGTAAGATTTAGTAAGCCAGTGTCCAGATAAGGAAATGATCTCATGTGATCAACATCAGCAACCTCTAATGTGCATGTCACTTGCACTGAAGATCTGCACAGTCAAGAAGTAATTGTTTAATTTCATGTTTTTAACTGTATTACATTTCCACAGCATCAACTCTACAATTACAGTATGTAACCTTTTATATATTTCATTTTACTTATTAGATCTCACTAAAAATGGCAAGTACAAAGCAGTTTTTTGTTTTAGCTTAGTTAATTGCAGTGTTAGTACAACAATATATATATACATATATATTTCTTTCTTTAAAATTGCAGAAGCATTTTCCAATGTTGTTACAATTTTCACAATATTGACAAAATATGTTTTCATTTTTTTATTCATCCTCTGCCCTGAGTGATAGCAATCCAGTTATTTTTTTAAAAGTCACTTTTCAGAGAATGTAATCCTTTTCTTTCTCATGATTTTTGTAGTATGGTTATTAGGCAAACACTCTACAAACATATTTCTGCTCTGGTTTGCTTTATGACTATAAAGTTGTTAACCTACCTGAACTTAGATGTCATAATTTCATACTTTTGTTAAATTGTATGAAACATAAATACAATCACATTTGCTGTATATATATATATATATATATATATATATATATATATATATATATATATATAAAGTTATGCATTTAAATAGTTATATTTTAAGTACCAGCAGAATTGCACCTTTGTTTTTTAGTGTAGTTATGAAATTAGCATAAAGCAAATAGTGCTTATACGAAAATATATCATTATAGACACAGAGTTCATAGCATTCCTGTTATCAAAAATAGATAATTTCAGCAATGATTTTCCTTTGTTATTTTGAAGCTGTATTGGAAAAGCCTTTGGACAAAAAAGCTGGCAGAAACTATGGGCCACCTGGGACTAAGAAGCTCATCTACTTTATTGATGATATGAATATGCCGGAGGTGGACACATATGGCACTGTGCAGCCACATACACTAATAAGACAGCACATGGATTACAACCACTGGTATGTATTTAGAAAAACAAATACAAAACTCATTGTATAGTAATTTAAACAAATGTGTTTGCTGTCTTAGTAATAGCATGTTTTAGATTTTGAAGGAACATTTAATATGTGCCATCAGCCTTACTAGTCACATGGAATAAAATTTGACTCCAGGCTTTCATCATATGAAAGACTATAATACCACAAAGAGGATTAAAGAAGGGGCCTCCCAAGAAAATCCTGCTTCTATATCATGGTGCAGGCTAGGAACATGTTACGTTCAAGAGCCAGACATTTGTAAAACCTTATATGTGTTGATAATCCATTCTGTTCATACAATCTGAAGGCCAGGGGGTTGCTTCAGGCAGAGACTGACCCCATAGTCTTATAAGGAGAGTGTTTTTGATGAGTCTGTGTTTTTATAGGTTCATAGGATCATGAGAGATTACTAGTCTAAAAGCCTGCGATTCATTTTCAGCCTAGCCATTCATGCCCCAATTTCCCAGTTATCAATGCCCATTGGCTAGAACTGTTTTGACATATGCCTGTGTCATCTACAAACTATCCCTGTCCATAAGGGCCACATGTGACAAAGTAGGGGTGAATTTGTCATTTCCCATCCATTGCTCCAAACTGTTTGAATAGGCTTGGGGAAGAGCTATGTTTCACATGAACGGGAAGTCTGTTCTACAGAATAGATAATCTCTGAGTAACATATCTGTCTCTCCAACATGTTTTATTCATTTCACAGATGAGGTTTAGATCCTTAGCTCAGGTAATTCTAGTGCTGTTTGTTTTGTGAATTTGTAGCACATCCATCAGGGATGAATCAGAGAATGCCATGTAGGTTAGGCATAGAGCATCTCTCAGTAGTCTGTAGGAGACCAAGCACAGGGACATGGCTTTGAGAGGGTCCACATTGGATGCATTATTTACACTCTGTATTCTTTTAATGAGGAACCTCTGAGGCTGCTCCAGCTGTTGCAAATGCCTGGTCTGGTATATACCGAAGGGTGCAATGTAATCAATTATTGGTCTAGTGAGGGATGAGTATAGTGGAACCATGATCTCCTTAGATCTGGATGCCATAACCTTACTTAAAAGTTGTGCCATGTAGAAGGATTTTCTCACTACCATGGACACATGGTGATCAAAGATCAGGTTACTGTCAACCTGAGCCCCCAAGTCCCTTACCACTAGGCCTACTCCTAGGGGAGCATTATCAATGTTTGTAATTTGCAGGAGTGGCCGTCTTCCTAAAGGGCATAATTAAGCATTTGTTGCATTGAGTTTTAGGCCACAGTTCTGGGACCAGTTATTTGTCTGTGTCAGACCTTCCTAGAGGATATATATATCTTTGGGGGATTCAGTGTTTGTACCTAGTTTGCAGTCGTCAGCAGATTTGGTCAGCCAAGACTATCTACATTTGCCTTCACTTCAGAATAGCATATTCCAAATGAGAGGTCCTGTGGGGCCCCAGTTGTAACAGGCCTCTTGGAGGTAGATTCTCTCACCCTAACTCCATGTGTCCCATCAATTGGCTATCCATTGGGTGACATAGGGATTTATGCCTAGTTTTGGACTGGAAGGAGAGGAAGGGGGTCACCATTATCTCAGATAACTTCAGTGATTCCTAATTGAAATGAATGTAAACATCAACATTTTACAACTTTCAGAATATACCAATTGAAACAATATTTAAATGATTTATTTGTAAAGAGGTAGACTTTGAAATAACTGGCAATCAAATGCTGGTTTTCTTATGGAAAGTTTGAAGTGTTTCCTGTGTAGATAATGGTAAATTTTGGAGGAATAAAGGTAATAGAAATAGGAACATATGAATAATAATCCATATGTTAGAAATGGGCTGAAGTATCTTCCTTAAACATTTTCATGTTATTAAAGTATAAAACATTGATATGACTTTCTGATATACACAACTGTGTAATATGTTACAGCGTACTTGTTTTGTGGAGAGTGACATAATGAGTCATCATGGATAAGTCCATTGCCCTGATTAACAAATATTAAATAAGAAAGCAAACAAATGTGATATTATACATACATTGGTTGTATTTCATTATTCTGCTATTTAAAATATCAGTTTTCCTTTCATTAAGGAGTGAAGAATTCTGCACGTGCCATTTCCCTTTGCTGCCTGTTACAATTCTCAGGATCAGAACTGCAGCACATGGAATGGCCAGATTTTAAGTGAACATATTAAGGAACATATACTATGCCTGAGGTTGCATTATGTCAGAGTATTCCATTCTATTGTGAGGTACAGTGACCTTGTAAGCTGAAATTAAAGTCAACAGGAGTATGGGAGGCATAGGTGGCAAAGCATCCTCCTGTAAACCTGCAAAAGCACTTATGATGAAACAGTGAGTTTTGGAATTCATTGTTTTGCTTGAGGAGTCAGTGTTTTTTTTTTTTAAATATTACTGCTCACAATTGTTATTCTTGTAATTGTGATCAGGAACCTTTTTTTCAGTGTTTCTTTTCCCTGTGCCCTTTAGCAGTCTGTTCCACTGCAAAGATCATGCTCTTATTATTCCCCTGAGGTGAGATCCTCATAGTGTTTCCATCGTTCAGGCAAACATGAGGGATTTTCTTTGTAAATAACCTAATGCTACCCCATGCTAACTGCCATGCATGTCTGCCTGCTATGTCCCCCATGCATGCGCATGTGATATGCACACACACTCACTGAAGGCTACTGTGAAAACATAGCCTTGAAAGTCACAAATCACTAGCCCATGTCATCCTTGCTCTACATCAGTCCTGCAGTGGGTGTAGCACTAAAGTGTGCAGCCTCCACCCCAAAGAGATGGGTGAACTGACACTGGCTGCTCCCTTCCTCCTTTTCCTGCCAGCTACACTGCTACTTGAGTTGGTAATCTTTCCCAGGTTGTAAGTCACAAGGCTTCATACCGCCAAACCACAGAGCTTGTGATTTTAAATTGACTGATAAGCCAGTAGCCAGTATGTGGGGATTTGTCCAATACTACCATTACTGTATGTGCTGAATATAAGGCTGTTGCACTTTGAGGTAATGTAAACAAGAAGAAGCAGAGATTTTATCAAGCTTTTGACTTTCTGAAATGTAATAGGTTTACAAACTGTATATAGTACCAAAGCATATTCCTGCTGTAAGTCATAAAAAAAAAAAAAAAAAACCAAAAAGATTTGAAAGGTGGTGCATAGTTCTTGTACATGATATGTACCCTTCCAGGACTTTTTAAAGCCATTGACCATTATTTATATCATTGTAATCTCAGGGTTGTATTTTATAGAAGAGGTACAGAAAAAACACAAATTTTATCACAAACAGGTCAAAAATATGAGAGAGAAATCTGGATATTCTTCCAAAAGCTAGGCATTTGAAAGGTATTACATATTATTTTGTTTTTGGGTTGGACTGACTACATTGGCTGTATGCCAGTTTAAACTTGGAAACACATATCTAGGGAGATGAATATCAACATTTGTACCCAGAGCCCCCATCATCATCCTCCCTGATATAAGTATCCTTCTACAGAGTTTCCTTCAGATAATCATTTCACAGGCTTAGATTCATACGCAAGATGGACCTTCCCTATATGTTGTGTGAATCCTAATGGATACATCCCAATCTCACAGTAACAGAACCCTTGCCTGGTGGTATTTGTGCTTACTCATTTGTCCTCGTCACATGGAAGGTTGTGTAGATTTAATAAGCCATTATTATGGTTTGGGTCAGGAAGTAGGGGATTCAGCTACCACATTACTTGTTCACTCCAGATGGTTGGATTGCTGATAATGCTCAGCTAGGGGGAAATGCTGTATTCCTGAGTGAGATGTACTTCTGATGAAATATTAAGCCAAGGTCCCATCTGCTTGTGTTTGTGGTAGTTCATCTAGATTAAATAGATCTCATGACACCTATCAAGAAGAATAGTGGTAAATCCTGATGTTCTGGCTAAATTTCCTCTGGTAGTATAAATACCACCTCTAGTCTGCCCAGAAAAGAGGGATTAGCTTAGTGGGAATAACCTGGTCAACAAAAGGCGAAATAAATAAATAAATAAAAGCTTCTAATATCCCGTTATTGCACCTTGGGGAATAATATGGAAATTCTGTATGAATTCCTGTTATTGAATTCATATCTTCCATACCAAAGATTCTTATATATTATATTCATCTTATTAAGCCCATGTTTGCATAGGCAGTGGCTGATAGAGTTCCATGGCATGCATTTTGTCCTACTGTGCCTCCAGTAATCTATGACAAACACAAATCGTCTGTTGTTTCTGAGGACACATGACTGTAAAGTTGGGAAGCAGACAAAATACATGCATCAGTGTTACCTAACTGACATGCCATAAATGCTGTTCATGTGCATTTTTGGTTTATAGAGCACACATATACATGTTCAGTGCTTGCTGAGATGAATTCTACAAATAATAGTGTTCTGCAGTGAGCACAGTGCACATGATTTTCCCTGTGTCTACATCAGCTATACAGCAGTGCAGTAAGGCAGTGGTGAAGTGCAGAGGAGTAGGTCCACACTCAGTATTGCTGGCTCACATTTATGTTACATTTTAGTTTAAGAACATTTATAGCTCACTGTCATCATTGAATGTCAGCCTTACACAAGTACCTTACATATATTGATTGGGTCTGATAGTGGAAGACTTATTACTTACACATGGTTTGTGACATCATTGTTGGTAGGTGGGTGTAGGTTTGGATGAGCTGTATTTTTTCTGTGCACAATACAGACTGCTGTTGCAGTGGAGTTTCTTCTTACTCTGCTGATTTTTCAGGTGATGTTGCTCAGTTCTGTTGTTCTAAGCTTAGGATTAGCTTTTTGTAGTGATCAGTTGTTTATTTTTTTACTTGGATTGTTTGCAGTGCCACTACACAGGATGCTTCTCAGGCAGATACCCCCCCCCCCCAAGCACCACTTTCATGTCTATAAATCACAGTCAGCCAAATTATTGTACTAGTCTCCTTCATTTTTGATTTAATTTATCCATAGTTGACCTGGTTAGTTTTACGAGACTAGTGACCTTATTTCAGTGGAGACTTTAGGTGGTATTTATACTAACAGGGGAAATTTGGCCAGGAGAACAGGGAACTTTCCCTACGCTTTGCATTAGGGGGAGGATATTGGGTGTTACACATCTTAACTTTGTTTCCTGTCCAGGCACGGAGGCAGCTAGAAGAAACAGGGAGAAAACATGGCTGCTGAAAACCAAGGCAATTTGGAAGTTAAATGTGTTGAAATTTAAGAAAAATGGTAGAATCACTTTCAGAAGTGTTTTCAGGCAATGTGGCAGCAGAAAAAATGTCTGCTGAATGTGAGGAGATTGAGAAGGAGATGGAACTAACTGAAGTGGTGAGAATGGCTTCAGAAGAAAATTTCCAGAAAAAAATCTGAAACTGCAGAAATGACAGAAAAATATGTTATTTCAACCCTCCAGTCAGGAGGGTTGTGGGATGAGTCAGAAAGTGGACCTGCTGTATCCTGAAGTGACATTATGGACAAATAGAAGAAAGAGAAAAAGAAAAGGAAAGAGCCAGAGAAGGTTCTAGAAAAAAAGTTCTTTGCTCAAATAATGGAAGAATGAGCTAAGGAGAATATTGAGATGAAGGAAACAAAGAAAAAATACATTGTTCAGGTAAGCAGCAATAAAAAAAGGCCTCAACAGATGTGAGGTATGGGACAATGTTACTGCACCTCTGGGAGTAAAAACTGAAGAGGTTAGAGCTTTCATTTTAATTAACAAAGACACTTTTTTTTACATTTTTTCTAAACTGGCCAGGCTATGGAAAACTTTTTGGGATCTATGAAAAAAAGAAAGGCTTTCCATGGTCAGAATATGTTGTGCAAGCCTTTTTCAAGCAAAAAAAAAGAAAAAAAGAATCTTGATTCATTTTAAAACCGAAGTGAGAGCAAAAGGACTGAGAGAATAATTGTTGACAATATGTAAAGAAGTGGCGGATGCTACTAAAATATATGATGGAAGAGGATTATGGACTTAAGGGTTAGGAATGTGGAATAACTTAAAAATGGAAAATGACAATGTGATACACTTACCTAGTAGTATTAATGTACATTGCAATAGAGGTTTTGTGAGGTACAGAGGACAACCAAAGACTTGTTATTTTTTTGGAAAAGTGATCATTTAATTAATGAATGTGATAAAAAAAGATGTTATTTATGTGATAAGACCGGTCATAATACAAAGAAATGTGAAGTGAAATGTAAGAATAGTGGTAATACAGGACATTCATGCTTAGAATTTGAGGTAGAAATACAAGAAAATGAAATTATACAAAAAAGAGTTAGAAAAGACTGCTATACAAGAACCCACAACACAACAAGAAAAAATATAGAATTGGTGCTTAAACTTAAAGGGAAAGACAAAGGAAAAGAAAAAGAGAGAGGGACAGATGAAACAAGTGAAGAAGAGTAGCATATAGTAAAAGACAAGAAAAATTCAGTAAGAAAGACAGGGAAAGAAAAAGGAAATTTAAAAATATAATGGTAAGAGAGAATAATAATAAAGATAAGGAATAAAATTATTCTAATAACTATTCTATAAAGCTGAAAATGTTAGCTTTGAATGTGAAAAGTATGAATAATAGTAAGAAAAGAATTACTATTTTACAATGGTAGTCTGCAGTAGATGCACAAGTAATGGTATTAGAAGACATTACAATGCTAACAGAAGAAGAAATGGTGCAAACAGAACAACTTTGGAATGGTACTGTTATTTGGAATATAGGCAAAGAGACATATTCAGGTATATGTATACTATGCTAAAAAATCTAAAAATATTAGATATTACAATAGCAAAACTTGGCTAAATAACAGGAGTGGATATAAGATGGAAAATATGTATAAAGACTAATAGCTTTATATGCACATGTGACACAGAAAGAGAAACAATGTTTAAAAGTATACCTAATTATTTCTGTGTTAGCCTGGACATAATAATGACAGGTGACTTTAATTGTAATTTGAAAAATAGAAAGAATAGTTGTGATGTTAAAATAATTGCTGAAATTATGAAAAGTGCAAAATTAAAAATATAGGAAAATAAACACTGGACTTGCAAAAGAAGTGAAATTAAGAGAGAAATGTATTTTTTTTTTTACATCAGAAGGCCTACAAATTATATTAAAAAGAATTAAATACATCAGAAGGCCTACAAATTATATTAAAAAGAATTAAATATGTGTTGTCTGATCATATGGTGATTTGAATAATAATTCATGAAAATGAGGAATATATTGAAATAGGAAAAGACATAAAAAGAGATTCTGTGAAAAGAAAAAAAAATACAGATTTATGACAACATAGTATAAGAGATTTTTATGAAACTTGGACAATATGGTGGATTCAATTAAAAATACAAAAAAAGTATTTTTTAAATGTATAAAAAAAGGAATGGAATACAAAATGTTAACTCAAGAAATATTTAAAGACTTGATAGAGAAGAAAGAAAACATTTTATGAAAAAGAAAAAAATATATAGAAGAAATCAGGATAAGGTTAATAAATTATTATATAAGCAAAATATTGTTTGCAAGGAAAAAAAGTAGTAACACCATACTTATGCAAGATAGTAAAAGAAGGAAAGATAAGAGAATTATAAAATAAAAAAGGAAACAAGGAGAAATATATGAATTAATTAGAGTATGTATTAGATTTATATAGTAAAAAAAGTTAATATTGAACAAATTTATAATGGTGAAAAGTTAAATAAGGGAGATAACTAATAGGGAGAAAAATAAATATAAATGAGCTGAATGAAATTGTGAAAGATATTAACATTAATTCAGCTACAGGTTTAGATGGAATTGAATGTAGTATGTATAAACAAATGTATGTCTGGCAAAAAATGGTGTTTATAGAAATAATTAATGAGTGGTTAGGAAGAGGAATTAAGTATAAAGAAATTTGCACAGGTGTGAACATTTATATTAAAGAAAGGAGAAAAGATGAAATAAAAAAATGGAGACCAATTACACTGAATAACACAGACTATAAAATTTTAATGAGAATAGTTACTAAAAGAGTACAGTATAAAATAGAAAGATTATATGACCAGAATTTGTTTGGAGAAAAGGAAAGGGGAGTCCAGATCTATTGTGGGTAATAAGTAACTGATATTAATAAAAATGTGGAAAGAAATATTATGATAGGTGATGTCAGTAAGGCATATGATATTCAGTATAAAGCAGTATGGGGAATTTTACAAGTATACAACATAAATGAAAAATATTACAAGTAATTAAACCGGTATATGACAAGAATTATGTGACATTGAATGTAAATGGCTGGATTGGGGAATATTTGAAAATAGAGTGTGGTATAAAACAAGGATGTCCTACAAACAGTATGGTTTTTGCTATAATCATGAAAACAACAGTAATAGAAATTAATAAAATGTTAAGTAAGAGAGGATATAGAATGATGGAGAAGATACAATTACCAATAATGTGTACTTATGCTGATAATACTGTAGTAATAGCAAAAAATAAAGTCTGGATGGAAAACTTAATGAAAAATTGAGTATACAGTTGAAGAAAATTGCTTTAAGCATAAAGAGAAAAGCAAGGGATTTGAGTATGAAGGTATTATAGGAAGTGTGGAATATAATGAAAAGAGTATAACTATTTTAGGAACAGTATTTGGAAGGACAGAATACAGACATGAAAAATGTGATAAAGTTATTAAAGGAATCAAAATCCAAGATTACATTGTGGAAGACATATGTTTTCACACAAAAAGAAAGAACATTTAATAAATGCCATAATAATAGGTAAAATACTTTATATTGCAAATGTTTATATGATGCGAATAAAATATGAAAAATAAATCATGGAGACAATTTTTTCATTAATTTTGGGGTCAAGATTGAACATGGTTAGGAGGGGAATTTTGAATATGAAAGATGAACAATGGGGATTAGGCCTGATAAATCCAATTGTGCATGCAGCCTCTTATGTATGTATAAAGCACTAAAAGGAATAATGAAAAAATAATAAAGATTTGACAGAAACAATAATGTATTGCAAATATAGAGACATTTGGGAAGGAATGGAAATGAAAAAAGAAGTAAAACTGTTTTTAATGAAGAAATTAAATAATTTTACACTAAAATTGTATTGTTGAAATTAAAAAACAAATGTGATAGAAAAGAAAAGAATTGTATGTTAACATTATATCCTTTTATTTGGGGTATCCATGGAAAGAGTTAAAAAGGATAAGAAAGCAATAATGATGACATATAGAAATTATAAAAAAAATTAAAGAATGCAATGATTTTTTGTGGAGATTGTCCATAAGAAAATTACCAGTAGGGCATCTAGCATTAAATGCATCAAAAACCAAACTTATGGTATTTACCCCCTCAATAACTAACACCATTGATAGAAAACTATTCTCCATCACTAGCCAGAATAACACACCTCTTGAACTAGTATCTGAAACTAAACTACTAGGAGTCCAAATAGATAATCAGCTTAAATTCAATAGCCACCTACAACTAAACATAAAAAAAAACACCAAAAACTTGGCATGCTCTACCAACACAATCGATTCCTCACTACATCTACTAAACACACTCTTGCTACTACATTTCACATCCTTTCCCTTCTTTATGGTGCCCCTCTCCTAACAAACCTACAATCATCTCTCAAAACTAAACTGTCCTCCTGTTATAATAAAATTGCCAAATTTGCTACTAGTAACAAATCATCTACCCATCACTGTACATCTCTTCACAAACTCAACTGGCTAGAGCTTCCCAACTATCTCTCCTATATTCAGCTCACTTTTGCTCACAAACTCATTTTTCATCCATCTCTCTGTCCCTCTTTCAGCTCTACCTTAAAAATGCACCTGTCACAAAGAATTCTAAGATCTAATAACCAAAACCTAATTGAGCTGTATAAACCCCTTCACTCTCCAGGAAAAAACCTCCTGTCCTTTGCCCTGGCACGACTATGGAACTCCCTTCCTCCCTCCATCCGTATCACCACCTACCTCCCTGCTTTTAAAAAATCACTGCACTCACATCTAACATCCTCTTGGGAATGCTCCTGCTCCCACCCCTCACAGCCTATTCTCCACTTACTACCTTCAACTTATTCATATATTACCAGACACCAAATAATTATGTCAACTGTAGTTCTCTAACCCTACTATTCCTCTGAAAAAACTATATATATACTACCACAATGCTTTATTTTTCTAAAAATTTTTAACTAAACTCTTTCTTTGCTCCTACTTAAATCTGGGTTGTTCTACAAAATAAAACCTAAAAATTACTTTGTAACAGCTTAATCTTTATTTAGTTTGCAACCCACAAATGACTGACATTGTAAACTGCTGCAATCTTTTGTTACCACTGCTTTAAAGCTTTGTGTTTAACCTACTAATAATTTGAAATTGTAAGCTGCTGTAATAATTTTTGTAACCTTTGTTTTGGAGCTTTTCTCCCCAGGACTCCATTAAAAACAGGTTCTTATTGGCCCAATGGACTATCCTGGTTAACCAACTGCAAATAAATAAATAAATAAATAAAAGTATGCTTGGGGTCATTCTCATGTTGAAAGGTGAAATTCCTCTTCATCTTCAGCTTTCTAGCAGATGCCTGATAGTTTTGGGCCAAAACTGACTGGTATTTGAAACTGTTCATAATTCCCTCCACCTTGACTAAAGCCCCAGTTCCAGCTGAAGAAAAGCAACCCCAAGACATGATACTGCCACCACCGTGCTTCACTGTGGGGATGGTGTTCTTTTGGTGATGCCAAGTGTTGGCCAAACTTACCTTTTGGAATTGTGGACAAAAAAGTTCAACCTTGATCTCATCAGACCATAACACACTTTCTCACATGTTTTTGGGAGACTTGATGTATTGTTGTACAAATTTAAGCTGGGCCTGGATGTTTTTCTGTGCAAATAAAGGCTTCTGTCTTGCAACCCTACCCCATAGTCCATATGGAGAATACAGGAAATTGTTGTCACATTTAGTACACAACTAGTACTTGCCATAAATTCCTGCAGCTCCTTCAGTGTTGCTGTAGTTCTATTGGCAGCCTCTTTTCATCAAATTTGGAGGGATATCCAGTTCTTTGCAATGCCACTGTTGTCCCATATTTTCTTCACTTTTTGATAACTGTCTTCACTGTGTTCCATGGTATATCCAATGCTATGGAACTTTTTTTGTACCCTTCTCCTGACTGATACCTTTCAACGATGATATCCCTTTGATGCTTTGTAAGCTCTCTGTGAACAATGGCTTTTGCTGTAGCAGTCAACTGAGTAAATGTCAGGAAAATCCTACTAGGACAGCTGAAGTTTATTTGGGGATAATCAGAGTCTCATTAATTGATGGCAGGTGTGTACCCAAGAAGACTGAATGCTGTAATTAAATCAAAAGGTGCTTCAACAAAGTATTAGTTTAAGGGTGTGCACACACTACAAAGTATTAGTTTAAAGGTGTGCACACTTATGCAACCAGCGAATTGTACGTTTTCTATTTTTTATATTTTTATCCCTAAGAGATTTGTTTGTTTTTCAATTGAATTGTACAGGTTATAGGTCACATTAAAGGTGGGAAAAGTTTTGAAATTATTTATTGTGGTCTCAGTTTTTATATCACAAAAACCCGGCATTTTAACAGGGGTGTGTAAACTTTTTATATCCAATGTGTATATATATATATATATATATATATATATATATATATATATATATATATATATATATGAAGGGATTGTAGAAGGAAGACATCATGTGCATATTGTTTATTGTACATATTGTATATAGTGTAAAATATGTATATAACATTTAAATAAGTATGATTGTTTTTAATAAAAGGCACCTAGTCTTTCCAATACATGCAGTACAGTCTTTAAAATCCACCTGAGCTGCTGCCAACTCAAACAAATGGGACCTTAGTTTAAAGTCTCATCCTAAGGACAACAGTCTCAAAATTGCAGCATCCCATGTAGGCAGTATCACCAGTTCTATAACCTGGCATGGAAATCAAGCTTCCTTCCTTCTAGTTTTTCAGCACCAAAGGCGAGTGTGCTTCCTGTCACTGACGATATTTAGTGCAGACTAGTTTGCCGCTGTTTTATAGTCACTAGATCAGTGTAGGGTGTATCCTATACATCTGTAAGGATTCCATTATCCATGAATGTGGGATAGTATTGAATGATTTTTTGTAATCTATCCATGGCATACTTGAATTCTTCCCCTTTTTACAGCTCTCTGTTTTGGCTTTATTTAACAATAAATGACTGTTTTTTTTCTATATGACTTTTAGTATATAATGTAAATATTGTCATAAGGACAACTATTGGCATCTATTTCTTATGATGGCTTTGTCGTTTACTGTTGAGGAGAAGTAGCAGTGTTCCTGTTCTCCAATGCAGAGAATATGATGCTGCTCCAGACCTACCATCTCAATGCCTGACAACTCTTTGGCCAGGATGCTACTGACTGGGTTTAACAGAAACATGTCTGCAAGGATGCAGTGGTGCACATTGAAGTGATTGGTGGCCAGGACCATATTTATGTAATGATGCACCACAGGGCCACTCATGTTACACATGCCACTTAACAAAGAAATGTTACCCTGGAATGAGAAGGTAGGTCAACAGGTGCTGAACCATTCCCTGAGCTATCTCTTATGTATACAGATTCATTTTTGACCTTGGTTAGAGGCAGTGACACCTCCACATGGTACAGTGCTGGATAGTGGAAAGAACTTGAGATGCCAACAAGATTATCTGTAGGGAATGTCCCAGTTATGTATAACTTTTTCAGTGTAAGAGTACCTGCAAGTCCTCTTGACCCCTAAATTAAAGTCCAACTTATTAAAGCTGTCTCATTTGTTGAATGCAGGTATTCTCCCTGCATGGACATCTACATAAAGCATGCATTTTTTTAAAGTTACTATTCCTACCTCTCACTTTCATGTACAGTTTTAGCACTAGGTCATGCTTAAACAGGACATTGTGCTTTAGTCTATTCACAGATGAGTCTTTATCTAGCGACCGCACTTTTTTACCTGACACTACTTGAAGTTGGAAGATCTGCAGAGCCTAATGATGGTGTGGATGAGCTGACACAGTTAGGGAGTACAGTATGTGAATTGGACATACAAAATGTGATCACTGCATCCCCCTATGCAAACAGTGGACCCAGCAGACATCCAGGAAAGAGACAGCACACAGGGAGGACAGGTTACTGGGGACACTAGCTGTCAAGGAAGTGTGGTACCTCCAGAGGATTCCTGGTAGAATCTTCTCACTGTCCTCATGTGCAGACAGGTTTAGACAGCAAGGCTGCATAATGGTGCTCATTAGAGACATGGTCAACACCCATCCCCTGAGGCTGGTGTGTCCATGGGCACATCCAAGTGTATGTGCAGGCCATCACAGAGGCACATGCTAGCACACAGAGACACAGTCATGGCAGAAGTGTTAAGATGGATGCATTGTGTGCAAGATGACATATGAATGTGCATGTCCTGTATGTGTGATAGTTTGACAGATTCACTCACATACTAGAAAATGCCATTGTCCTCTCAAGCTCACCTGCTACATGTTCGGCATCATCCACAAAGCTGCTCAACTGCTACCTCCACAGATGGTAGCCATCAGACGTGTGCATAGAGCAAGCTTTTGCAGCACAAACAGTCTGATCACTACATCTGTTGTGGAAGTGTCTGTGCCCAAGAGAGGATGTCCTTGTGGCAGACAATGATTATGGTCATGCAGCATGTCAACATTTAGGCAAGGTCATGGTACAAGCAGTGCAACTCCTAGTAGAGAGCACTTGTGGGGTGGGTACATGCATGGGATTTTCTAATCTCATGCATGTTCTGGACATGTCCAGTATATCGAACTGCAGTGCTGCATCTACAGCTGAGGCTGTGTCCAAGCAGATACAGACACACACCTCAACATCACACATATATCCACAGACAGTGTCCTTTACAAAGCCTTTTACATCAAGTCCTCACACACACACTCTAAAAGCCTATGCACATAACATCATATTTTTCTTTAATAATCTTTGGCTTTCTCATATTTCCCTGTGAAAGGCATTCACACATGTCCCCCCACCTCTGCAAATGATGATAACTATGCCCTGCCATTTGTAAATTGTTACTTGGGGTACCTGTGTCTGATGCACAGCATAGCCACCTTTGCGTGAGAAAGCACAACTTGGTGTAGGTTTTGTATGCATCACTTTTACTATAATATATCTGCATCTGGTCTACTACATTCTGAAGCTGTCTGCAAGCCACTTCCTCTTTGCCACTTGCATTGCATACTACTTCCATCTCCGTCTGGCATGATCATCCCCTACTGCTGGCTCCTCCACTGACATCCTTTCTGACTCAACCTCCACTGTCTGGTGTGCTGGGGGCTGCTGCTCCTGCAAGTGCCCACCCTGCAGTAATTGTTTCCTTAGTACGATATTGTGTAGCACTGCCCACACTGGAAATATTTTTGCTCATGTGCTGTAGTCATACTGTAGAGTACCACTGGATGAATTCATAAAGTAAATGCAGATATATTGTAGATGATGCCCTGTGCATTACAGATCACCTGGCAATTGATGGAATGATGCCCTTTTCCGTTCAAGTACCTCCTTCCCAGTTCATCAGGCGGGCCTTTATTTCAGTGCTGCAGTCTATTGCCCACAGTAACTCAAGGAAATGGGCTATATTCTAGAATTCTTGCATGGTGTTCCCTCTCTCTTCTGTGGTACATGGCAATTGTATATGCCCTCCACATGCTGAAGCATGGAATTGAGAAACTAATGAAGTATTCTCAAGGTGATGCCTGAGATACTCCCCAGTGTGTCCCAAATAGGTAACTGAAAGGTTCCTGTAACTAATATATGTAAAGTCATACATAGACTGTTATCCATTGGTATATGTACCCTACAACTCCTTTGGTGCTGTAAATGACGCAAGCACATGTCCAAAATCTCTTGCAATTTTTTTCCTGTTCACACAGTATTGGCCCACAATGTCAGTGTTATTGAATCCATGAATGTTATATGGTATTGGATGACCTGACACATCTAGGAATGACAGTCTGCACCACAGTGGCAATAAAAGTTTCTTGCAGATAAACATTTGCTAATTTTACAGCAACCCCCAATGTTATTTAGCAATTCCCTTAAAATGAATGTGGTCATTCATTCTAGTTCAGTTGTACATTATGTACATCTCTGCTGTATGACTTTTATACATATATGAATTACTTTGCCATCTTGTTTTGCTTCATTTGGATCACTCCAAGCAGCTCATTTTAATGATATTGCTCCTTACCATAGGATTATATAGCCATTAACATATACTGTGTCCAACCCTGCTGCTTGTCATTTTGTCTGTCTGAATTGCACACAGCCTGTGTGTCAATGCCTGTGATG